>NC_081185.1:78618447-78805047 GCF_029867415.1 Vicia villosa
TGAGGAAACAAACCTTTGGAGTTTTTCTCTTTATCTGAGATATCGTCCAAAAATTGATGAAGTTTCTCAGTTGCCATCAAATGGAATCTCTCCAACAAGTACTGGTGAGAAGTTTGATGAGGAAACAAACCCTTGAAGATTTTCTCTTTATATGAGATATAGTCCAACAAATGATGAAGTTTCTTAGTTGCCATCAAATGGTATCTCTTTAACAAGTACTGGTGAGAAGTTTGATGAGGAAACAAACCCTTGGAGATTTTCTCTTTATTTGAGATATCGTCCAAAAAATGATGAAGTTTCTCAGTTGCCATCAAATGGTATCTCTCCAACAAGTACTGGTGAGAAGTTTGATGAGGAAACAAACCCTTGGAGGTTTTCTCTTTATCTGAGATATCGTCCAAAGAATGACGAAGTTTCTTAGTTACCATCAAATGGTATCTCTCCAATAATTAGTGGTGAGACTTTTGATGAGGAAACAAACCTTTGGAGTTTTTCTCTTTATTTGAGATATCGTCCAAAGAATGATGAAGTTTCTTAGTTACCATCAAATGGTATCTCTCCAACAAGTACTGGTGAGAAGTTTGATGAGGAAACAAACCTTTGGAGTTTTTCTCTTTATTTGAGATATCGTCCAAAAAATGATGAAGTTTCTCAGTTGCCATCAAATGGAATCTCTCCAACAAGTACTGGTGAGAAGTTTGATGAGGAAACAAACCCTTGAAGATTTTCTCTTTATATGAGATATAGTCCAACAAATGATGAAGTTTCTTAGTTGCCATCAAATGGTATCTCTTTAACAAGTACTGGTGAGAAGTTTGATGAGGAAACAAACCCTTGGAGATTTTCTCTTTATTTGAGATATCGTCCAAAAAATGATGAAGTTTCTCAGTTGCCATTAATTGGTATCTCTCCAACAAGTACTGGTGAGAAGTTTGATGAGGAAACAAACCCTTAGAGGTTTTCTCTTTATCTGAGATATCGTCCAAAGAATGACGAAGTTTCTTAGTTGCCATCAAATGGTATCTCTCCAACAAGTACTGGTGAGAAGTTTGATCAGGAAGCAAACCTTTGGAGTTTTTCTCTTTATCTGAGATATCGTCCAAAGAATGATGAAGTTTCTTAGTTACCATCAAATGGTATCTCTCCAACAAGTACTGGTTAGAAGTTTGATGAGGAAACAAACCTTTAGAGTTTTTCTCTTTATCTGAGATAACGTCCAAAAAATGATGAAGTTTCTCAGATGCCATCAAATGGAATCTCTCCAACAAGTACTGGTGAGAAGTTTGATGAGGAAACAAACCCTTGAAGATTTTCTCTTTGTATGAGATATAGTCCAACAAATGATGAAGTTTCTTAGTTGCCATCAAATGGTATCTCTTCAACAAGTACTGGTGAGAAGTTTGATGAGGAAACAAATCCTTGGAGATTTTCTCTTTATCTGAGATATCGTCCAAAAAATGATGAAGTTTCTCAGTTGCCATCAAATGGTATCTCTCCAACAAGTACTGGTGAGATGTTTGATGAGGAAACAAACCCTTGGAGGTTTTCTCTTTATCTGAGATATCGTCCAAAGAATGACGAAGTTTCTTAGTTACCATCAAATGGTATCTCTCCAACAAGTACTGGTGAGAAGTTTGATGAGGAAACAAATCTTTGGAGTTTTTCTCTTTATCTGAGATATCGTCCAAAGAATGTTGAAGTTTCTTAGTAACGATCAAATAGTATCTCTCCAACAAGTATTGGTGAGAAGTTTGATGAAGAAGCAAACCTTTGGAGTTTTTCTCTTTATCTGAGATAACGTCCAAAAAATGATGAAGTTTCTCAGTTGCCATCAAATGGTATCTCTCCAACAAGTCCTGGTGAGAAGTTTGATGAGGAAACAAACCCTTGGAGATTTTCTCTTTATATGAGATATCGTCCAAAAAATGATGTAGTTTCTTAGTTGCCATCAAATGGTATCTCTTCAACAAGTACTGGTGAGAAGTTTGATGAGGAAACAAACCCTTGGAGATTTTCTCTTTATCTACGATATCGTCCAAAAAATGATGAATTTTCTCAGTTGCCATCAAATGGTATCTCTCCAAAAAGTACTGGTGAGAAGTTTGATGAGGAAACAAACCCTTGGAGGTTTTCTCTTTATCTGAGATATCGTCCAAAGAATGACGAAGTTTCTTAGTTACCATCAAATGGTATCTCTCCAACAAGTACTGGTGAGAAGTTTGATGAGGAAGCAAACCTTTGGAGTTTTTCTCTTTATCTGAGATATCGTCCAAAGAATATTGAAGTTTCTTAGTAACGATCAAATAGTATCTCTCCAACAAGTATTGGTGAAAAGTTTGAAGAAGAAGCAAACCTTTGGAGTTTTTCTCTTTATCTGAGATAACGTCCAAAAAATGATGAAGTTTCTCAGTTGCCATCAAATGGTATCTCTCCAACAAGTGCTGGTGAGAAGTTTGATGAGGAAACAAACCCTTGGAGATTTTCTCTTTATATGAGATATCGTCCAAAAAGTGACGTAGTTTCTTAGTTGCCATCAAATGGTATCTCTTCAACAAGTACTGGTGAGAAGTTTGATGAGGAAACAAACCCTTGGAGATTTTCTCTTTATCTACGATATCGTCCAAAAAATGATGAATTTTCTCAGTTGCCATCAAATGGTATCTCTCCAAAAAGTGCTGGTGAGAAGTTTGATGAGGAAACAAACCCTTGGAGTTTTTCTCTTTATCTGAGATATCGTCCAAAGAATGATGAAGTTTCTTAGTTACCATCAAATGGTATCTCTCCAACAAGTACTGGTGAGAAGTTTGATGAGGAAACAAACCTTTGGAGTTTTTCTCTTTATCTGAGATATCGTCCAAAAAATGATGAAGTTTCTCAGTTGCCATCAAATGGTATCTCTCCAACAAGTACTGGTGAGAAGCTTGATGAGGAAACAAACCCTTGGTGATTTTCTCTTTATATGAGATATCGTCCAAAAAATGATGAAGTTTCTTAGTTGCCATCAAATGGTATCTCTTCAACAAGTACTGGTGAGAAGTTTGATGAGGAAATAAACCCTTGGAGATTTTCTCTTTATTTGAGATATCGTCCAAAAAATGATGAAGTTTCTCAGTTGCCATCAAATGGTATCTCTCCAACAAGTACTGGTGAGAAGTTTGATGAGGAAACAAACCCTTGGAGGTTTTCTCTTTATCTGAGATATCGTCCAAAGAATGACGAAGTTTCTTAGTTACCATCAAATGGTATCTCTCCAATAATTACTGGTGAGACTTTTGATGAGGAAACAAACCTTTGGAGTTTTTCTCTTTATTTGAGATATCGTCCAAAGAATGATGAAGTTTCTTAGTTACCATCAAATGGTATCTCTCCAACAAGTACTGGTGAGAAGTTTGATGAGGAAACAAACCTTTGGAGTTTTTCTCTTTATTTGAGATATCGTCCAAAAAATGATGAAGTTTCTCAGTTGCCATCAAATGGTATCTCTCCAACAAGTACTGGTGAGAAGTTTGATGAGGAAACAAACCCTTGGAGGTTTTCTCTTTATCTGAGATATCGTCCAAAGAATGACGAAGTTTCTTAGTTACCATCAAATGGTATCTCTCCAATAATTACTGGTGAGACTTTTGATGAGGAAACAAACCTTTGGAGTTTTTCTCTTTATTTGAGATATCGTCCAAAGAATGATGAAGTTTCTTAGTTACCATCAAATGGTATCTCTCCAACAAGTACTGGTGAGAAGTTTGATGAGGAAACAAACCTTTGGAGTTTTTCTCTTTATTTGAGATATCGTCCAAAAAATGATGAAGTTTCTCAGTTGCCATCAAATGGAATCTCTCCAACAAGTACTGGTGAGAAGTTTGATGAGGAAACAAACCCTTGAAGATTTTCTCTTTATATGAGATATAGTCCAACAAATGATGAAGTTTCTTAGTTGCCATCAAATGGTATCTCTTTAACAAGTACTGGTGAGAAGTTTGATGAGGAAACAAACCCTTGGAGATTTTCTCTTTATTTGAGATATCGTCCAAAAAATGATGAAGTTTCTCAGTTGCCATCAATTGGTATCTCTCCAACAAGTACTGGTGAGAAGTTTGATGAGGAAACAAACCCTTAGAGGTTTTCTCTTTATCTGAGATATCGTCCAAAGAATGACGAAGTTTCTTAGTTGCCATCAAATGGTATCTCTTCAACAAGTACTGGTGAGAAGTTTGATGAGGAAACAAACCCTTGGAGATTTTCTCTTTATCTACGATATCGTCCAAAAAATGATGAATTTTCTCAGTTGCCATCAAATGGTATCTCTCCAAAAAGTACTGGTGAGAAGTTTGATGAGGAAACAAACCCTTGGAGGTTTTCTCTTTATCTGAGATATCGTCCAAAGAATGACGAAGTTTCTTAGTTACCATCAAATGGTATCTCTCCAACAAGTACTGGTGAGAAGTTTGATGAGGAAGCAAACCTTTGGAGTTTTTCTCTTTATCTGAGATATCGTCCAAAGAATATTGAAGTTTCTTAGTAACGATCAAATAGTATCTCTCCAACAAGTATTGGTGAAAAGTTTGAAGAAGAAGCAAACCTTTGGAGTTTTTCTCTTTATCTGAGATAACGTCCAAAAAATGATGAAGTTTCTCAGTTGCCATCAAATGGTATCTCTCCAACAAGTGCTGGTGAGAAGTTTGATGAGGAAACAAACCCTTGGAGATTTTCTCTTTATATGAGATATCGTCCAAAAAGTGACGTAGTTTCTTAGTTGCCATCAAATGGTATCTCTTCAACAAGTACTGGTGAGAAGTTTGATGAGGAAACAAACCCTTGGAGATTTTCTCTTTATCTACGATATCGTCCAAAAAATGATGAATTTTCTCAGTTGCCATCAAATGGTATCTCTCCAAAAAGTGCTGGTGAGAAGTTTGATGAGGAAACAAACCCTTGGAGTTTTTCTCTTTATCTGAGATATCGTCCAAAGAATGATGAAGTTTCTTAGTTACCATCAAATGGTATCTCTCCAACAAGTACTGGTGAGAAGTTTGATGAGGAAACAAACCTTTGGAGTTTTTCTCTTTATCTGAGATATCGTCCAAAAAATGATGAAGTTTCTCAGTTGCCATCAAATGGTATCTCTCCAACAAGTACTGGTGAGAAGCTTGATGAGGAAACAAACCCTTGGTGATTTTCTCTTTATATGAGATATCGTCCAAAAAATGATGAAGTTTCTTAGTTGCCATCAAATGGTATCTCTTCAACAAGTACTGGTGAGAAGTTTGATGAGGAAATAAACCCTTGGAGATTTTCTCTTTATTTGAGATATCGTCCAAAAAATGATGAAGTTTCTCAGTTGCCATCAAATGGTATCTCTCCAACAAGTACTGGTGAGAAGTTTGATGAGGAAACAAACCCTTGGAGGTTTTCTCTTTATCTGAGATATCGTCCAAAGAATGACGAAGTTTCTTAGTTACCATCAAATGGTATCTCTCCAATAATTACTGGTGAGACTTTTGATGAGGAAACAAACCTTTGGAGTTTTTCTCTTTATTTGAGATATCGTCCAAAGAATGATGAAGTTTCTTAGTTACCATCAAATGGTATCTCTCCAACAAGTACTGGTGAGAAGTTTGATGAGGAAACAAACCTTTGGAGTTTTTCTCTTTATTTGAGATATCGTCCAAAAAATGATGAAGTTTCTCAGTTGCCATCAAATGGAATCTCTCCAACAAGTACTGGTGAGAAGTTTGATGAGGAAACAAACCCTTGGAGATTTTCTCTTTATATGAGATATAGTCCAACAAATGATGAAGTTTCTTAGTTGCCATCAAATGGTATCTCTTTAATAAGTACTGGTGAGAAGTTTGATGAGGAAACAAACCCTTGGAGATTTTCTCTTTATTTGAGATATCGTCCAAAAAATGATGAAGTTTCTCAGTTGCCATCAATTGGTATCTCTCCAACAAGTACTTGTGAGAAGTTTGATGAGGAAACAAACCCTTAGAGGTTTTCTCTTTATCTGAGATATCGTCCAAAGAATGACGAAGTTTCTTAGTTACCATCAAATGGTATCTCTCCAACAAGTACTGGTGAGAAGTTTGATCAGGAAGCAAACCTTTGGAGTTTTTCTCTTTATCTGAGATATCGTCCAAAGAATGATGAAGTTTCTTAGTTACCATCAAATGGTATCTCTCCAACAAGTACTGGTGAGAAGTTTGATGAGGAAACAAACCTTTGGAGTTTTTCTCTTTATCTGAGATATCGTCCAAAAAATGATGAAGTTTCTCAGTTGCCATCAAATGGTATCTCTCCAACAAGTACTGGTGAGAAGCTTGATGAGGAAACAAACCCTTGGTGATTTTCTCTTTATATGAGATATCGTCCAAAAAATGATGAAGTTTCTTAGTTGCCATCAAATGGTATCTCTTCAACAAGTACTGGAGAGAAGTTTGATGAGGAAATAAACCCTTGGAGATTTTCTCTTTATTTGAGATATCGTCCAAAAAATGATGAAGTTTCTCAGTTGCCATCAAATGGTATCTCTCCAACAAGTACTGGTGAGAAGTTTGATGAGGAAACAAACCCTTGGAGGTTTTCTCTTTATCTGAGATATCGTCCAAAGAATGACGAAGTTTCTTAGTTACCATCAAATGGTATCTCTCCAATAATTACTGGTGAGACTTTTGATGAGGAAACAAACCTTTGGAGTTTTTCTCTTTATTTGAGATATCGTCCAAAGAATGATGAAGTTTCTTAGTTACCATCAAATGGTATCTCTCCAACAAGTACTGGTGAGAAGTTTGATGAGGAAACAAACCTTTGGAGTTTTTCTCTTTATTTGAGATATCGTCCAAAAAATGATGAAGTTTCTCAGTTGCCATCAAATGGAATCTCTCCAACAAGTACTGGTGAGAAGTTTGATGAGGAAACAAACCCTTGAAGATTTTCTCTTTATATGAGATATAGTCCAACAAATGATGAAGTTTCTTAGTTGCCATCAAATGGTATCTCTTTAACAAGTACTGGTGAGAAGTTTGATGAGGAAACAAACCCTTGGAGATTTTCTCTTTATTTGAGATATCGTCCAAAAAATGATGAAGTTTCTCAGTTGCCATCAATTGGTATCTCTCCAACAAGTACTGGTGAGAAGTTTGATGAGGAAACAAACCCTTAGAGGTTTTCTCTTTATCTGAGATATCGTCCAAAGAATGACGAAGTTTCTTAGTTGCCATCAAATGGTATCTCTCCAACAAGTAATGGTGAGAAGTTTGATCAGGAAGCAAACCTTTGGAGTTTTTCTCTTTATCTGAGATATCGTCCAAAGAATGATGAAGTTTCTTAGTTACCATCAAATGGTATCTCTCCAACAAGTACTGGTTAGAAGTTTGATGAGGAAACAAACCTTTAGAGTTTTTCTCTTTATCTGAGATAACGTCCAAAAAATGATGAAGTTTCTCAGATGCCATCAAATGGAATCTCTCCAACAAGTACTGGTGAGAAGTTTGATGAGGAAACAAACCCTTGGAGATTTTCTCTTTATATGAGATATAGTCCAACAAATGATGAAGTTTCTTAGTTGCCATCAAATGGTATCTCTTCAACAAGTACTGGTGAGAAGTTTGATGAGGAAACAAATCCTTGGAGATTTTCTCTTTATCTGAGATATCGTCCAAAAAATGATGAAGTTTCTCAGTTGCCATCAAATGGTATCTCTCCAACAAGTACTGGTGAGAAGTTTGATGAGGAAACAAACCCTTGGAGGTTTTCTCTTTATCTGAGATATCGTCCAAAGAATGACGAAGTTTCTTAGTTACCATCAAATGGTATCTCTCCAACAAGTACTGGTGAGAAGTTTGATGAGGAAACAAATCTTTGGAGTTTTTCTCTTTATCCGAGATATCGTCCAAAGAATGTTGAAGTTTCTTAGTAACGATCAAATAGTATCTCTCCAACAAGTATTGGTGAGAAGTTTGATGAAGAAGCAAACCTTTGGAGTTTTTCTCTTTATCTGAGATAACGTCCAAAAAATGATGAAGTTTCTCAGTTGCCATCAAATGGTATCTCTCCAACAAGTGCTGGTGAGAAGTTTGATGAGGAAACAAACCCTTGGAGATTTTCTCTTTATATGAGATATCGTCCAAAAAATGATGTAGTTTCTTAGTTGCCATCAAATGGTATCTCTTCAACAAGTACTGGTGAGAAGTTTGATGAGGAAACAAACCCTTGGAGATTTTCTCTTTATCTACGATATCGTCCAAAAAATGATGAATTTTCTCAGTTGCCATCAAATGGTATCTCTCCAAAAAGTACTGGTGAGAAGTTTGATGAGGAAACAAACCCTTGGAGGTTTTCTCTTTATCTCAGATATCGTCCAAAGAATGACGAAGTTTCTTAGTTACCATCAAATAGTATCTCTCCAACAAGTACTGGTGAGAAGTTTGATGAGGAAGCAAACCTTTGGAGTTTTTCTCTTTATCTGAGATATCGTCCAAAGAATATTGAAGTTTCTTAGTAACGATCAAATAGTATCTCTCCAACAAGTATTGGTGAGAAGTTTGATGAAGAAGCAAACCTTTGGAGTTTTTCTCTTTATCTGAGATAACGTCCAAAAAATGATGAAGTTTCTCAGTTGCCATCAAATGGTATCTCTCCAACAAGTGCTGGTGAGAAGTTTGATGAGGGAACAAACCCTTGGAGATTTTCTCTTTATATGAGATATCGTCCAAAAAGTGATGTAGTTTCTTAGTTGCCATCAAATGGTATCTCTTCAACAAGTACTGGTGAGAAGTTTGATGAGGAAACAAACCCTTGGAGATTTTCTCTTTATCTACGATATCGTCCAAAAAATGATGAATTTTCTCAGTTGCCATCAAATGGTATATCTCCAAAAAGTACTGGTGAGAAGTTTGATGAGGAAACAAACCCTTGGAGTTTTTCTCTTTATCTGAGATATCGTCCAAAGAATGATGAAGTTTCTTAGTTACCATCAAATGGTATCTCTCCAACAAGTACTGGTGAGAAGTTTGATGAGGAAACAAACCTTTGGAGTTTTTCTCTTTATCTGAGATATCGTCCAAAAAATGATGAAGTTTCTCAGTTGCCATCAAATGGTATCTCTCCAACAAGTACTGGTGAGAAGCTTGATGAGGAAACAAACCCTTGGTGATTTTCTCTTTATATGAGATATCGTCCAAAAAATGATGAAGTTTCTTAGTTGCCATCAAATGGTATCTCTTCAACAAGTACTGGTGAGAAGTTTGATGAGGAAATAAACCCTTGGAGATTTTCTCTTTATTTGAGATATCATCCAAAAAATGATGAAGTTTCTCAGTTGCCATCAAATGGTATCTCTCTAACAAGTACTGGTGAGAAGTTTGATGAGGAAACAAACCCTTGGAGGTTTTCTCTTTATCTGAGATATCGTCCAAAGAATGACGAAGTTTCTTAGTTACCATCAAATGGTATCTCTCCAATAATTACTGGTGAGACTTTTGATGAGGAAACAAACCTTTGGAGTTTTTCTCTTTATTTGAGATATCGTCCAAAGAATGATGAAGTTTCTTAGTTACCATCAAATGGTATCTGTCCAACAAGTACTGGTGAGAAGTTTGATGAGGAAACAAACCTTTGGAGTTTTTCTCTTTATTTGAGATATCGTCCAAAAAATGATGAAGTTTCTCAGTTGCCATCAAATGGAATCTCTCCAACAAGTACTGGTGAGAAGTTTGATGAGGAAACAAACCCTTGGAGATTTTCTCTTTATATGAGATATAGTCCAACAAATGATGAAGTTTCTTAGTTGCCATCAAATGGTATCTCTTTAATAAGTACTGGTGAGAAGTTTGATGAGGAAACAAACCCTTGGAGATTTTCTCTTTATTTGAGATATCGTCCAAAAAATGATGAAGTTTCTCAGTTGCCATCAATTGGTATCTCTCCAACAAGTACTGGTGAGAAGTTTGATGAGGAAGCAAACCTTTGGAGGTTTTCTCTTTATCTGAGATATCGTCCAAAGAATGACGAAGTTTCTTAGTTACCATCAAATGGTATCTCTCCAACAAGTACTGGTGAGAAGTTTGATCAGGAAGCAAACCTTTGGAGTTTTTCTCTTTATCTGAGATATCGTCCAAAGAATGATGAAGTTTCTTAGTTACCATCAAATGGTATCTCTCCAACAAGTACTGGTTAGAAGTTTGATGAGGAAACAAACCTTTAGAGTTTTTCTCTCTATCTGAGATAACGTCCAAAAAATGATGAAGTTTCTCAGATGCCATCAAATGGAATCTCTCCAACAAGTACTGGTGAGAAGTTTGATGAGGAAACAAACCCTTGGAGATTTTCTCTTTATATGAGATATAGTCCAACAAATGATGAAGTTTCTTAGTTGCCATCAAATGGTATCTCTTCAACAAGTACTGGTGAGAAGTTTGATGAGGAAATAAATCCTTGGAGATTTTCTCTTTATCTGAGATATCGTCCAAAAAATGATGAAGTTTCTCAGTTGCCATCAAATGGTATCTCTCCAACAAGTACTGGTGAGAAGTTTGATGAGGAAACAAACCCTTGGAGGTTTTCTCTTTATCTGAGATATCGTCCAAAGAATGACGAAGTTTCTTACTTACCATCAAATGGTATCTCTCCAACAAGTACTGGTGAGAAGTTTGATGAGGAAACAAATCTTTGGAGTTTTTCTCTTTATCTGAGATATCGTCCAAAGAATATTGAAGTTTCTTAGTAACGATCAAATAGTATCTCTCCAACAAGTATTGGTGAGAAGTTTGATGAAGAAGCAAACCTTTGGAGTTTTTCTCTTTATCTGAGATAACGTCCAAAAAATGATGAAGTTTCTCAGTTTCCATCAAATGGTATCTCTCCAACAAGTGCTAGTGAGAAGTTTGATGAGGAAACAAACCCTTGGAGATTTTCTCTTTATATGAGATATCGTCCAAAAAATGATGTAGTTTCTTAGTTGCCATCAAATGGTATCTCTTCAACAAGTACTGGTGAGAAGTTTGATGAGGAAACAAACCCTTGGAGATTTTCTCTTTATCTACGATATCGTCCAAAAAATGATGAATTTTCTCAGTTGCCATCAAATGGTATCTCTCCAAAAAGTACTGGTGAGAAGTTTGATGAGGAAAAAACCCGTGGAGGTTTTCTCTTTATCTGAGATATCGTCCAAAGAATGACGAAGTTTCTTAGTTACCATCAAATGGTATCTCTCCAACAAGTACTGGTGAGAAGTTTGATGAGGAAACAAATCTTTGGAGTTTTTCTCTTTATCTGAGATATCGTCCAAAGAATATTGAAGTTTCTTAGTTACGATCAAATAGTATCTCTCCAACAAGTATTGGTGAGAAGTTTGATGAAGAAGCAAACCTTTGGAGTTTTTCTCTTTATCTAAGATATCGTCCAAAAAATGATGAAGTTTCTCAGTTGCCATCAAATGGTATCTCTCCAACAAGTGCTGGTGAGAAGTTTGATAAGGAAACAAACCTTTGGAGATTTTCTCTTTGTCTGAGATATCGGAAGGATAGAAAAACACTTAGAAAGGGGGGTTTGAATAAGTGTGACTTTAAAAACTCTTAAGATAAAAACAATTGCACAATGATTTTTATCCTGGTTTGTTGTTAACGAAACTACTCCAGTCCACCCCCTTAGAGTGATTTACCTCAACTGAGGATTTAATCCATTAATCAGACTTGATTACAATGGTTTTCCACTTAGATACCTTCTAAGTCTTCTAGAGTATTCTGATCACACCTTGATCACTCTAGGAACACAATTCTTAAATACCTTCTAAGACTTCTAGAGAATCTGATCACAACTTGATCTCCTCTAGTACTTTACAAATGAATGTAAACAAATTCTTACAAGAGTATTAGAATGCTTCTTAATAAGCTATAATCACAACTGTGTTATTTCTCTTAAGTTTAAGCTTAATCTCACTAAGATATTACAACAGTAATGAAGTGAGGTTGAAGATGAAGTTTTGAGAGCTTTTCACTTTAACAGCGTTTCTGTATGTTTGCGTAGAGTGTTGTATGCAGCTTCTCATCAGAACCTCTATTTAAAGGCATTTTGAGAAGATGACCGTTGGGAGCATTTAATGCGTTGCATGATCCGTACAGCATTGCATTTAATGTTTCACTCTTTTGTCAACTACCTCGAGCCTTGCTTTTCCTGCTTTAACTGACATTGACTTTAATAGCTTCTAACGTTCCTTTTGTCAGTCAGCGTAGCCTGCTATCTTGTACTTGCTTCTGATCTGATCTTTGTAGATACAACGTTTGAATATATCAGAGTCAAACAGCTTGGTGCAGAGCATCTTCTTGTCTTCTGACCTTGAAGTGCTTCTTAGCGTGATACCATAAGAACTTCAATGCTTCTTCTTCTGATCTCAAGTTCTTCTGATGCTTCAATAGACCATGTTCTAATTCTGCTTTACCATCTTCTGATGTCTTGCGAGAGCATGTTCTGATTTTGCATGCTGAACCTTCTGAGTCAGTGCTTCTTGCGCTGATTTTGTGCATACTCTTTATATATTTCCTGAAATGGAAATTGCATAGGATTAGAGTACCACATTGTCTTAAGCAAAATTCATATACATTGTTATCATCAAAACTAAGAATATTGATCAGAACAATTCTTGTTCTAACAATCTCCCCCTTTTTGATGATGACAAAAACATATATAATTTATATGAATTTGCAATCAGAATCACGGATGGCCAAAGACAATTACACAGTTATAGAATAAGCATATAAACATAGTGTGTGAATATGTCTCCCCCTGAGATCAACAATCTCCCCCTGAGATTAACAATCTCCCCCTCAAATAAATATTGGAAGAATTTAAAACTTAAAAGACTTCCCTGAGTATTTTCCATTTCAGTTGAGACGTTCACATTTGCTTAAACTTCAGAACATTCAGAGCTTCTGCTTCTTGCTTCCATAGGACAGCTTCAGAGCTTTGAATTTCTTCTTGAATCATTGCATGCTTGATTGTATCAGAACATTCTTGAATGTACCAGAGCGTCATCAGAGCATCTCTAAATCCTGAAATGTTTCAGAACAAACTAAATGACAAAAGTCAGAGCATGAATGAATCAGAAACATTCTTTTAAGAAGAAACATATATCAAAGCAACAACTCTGGTAAGTTCTTAAACAGAATGTGTATCAGAACAAGTGATGGATAAGAATGTGTTAGAACATATTCTGCCATGAGAATATCAGAACATTCTTCCTTCTTGCTTCTGATCTTGAAGCTTCACAGCACTAAGCTTGCTTCTATTTCCATGAGCATGTTTCTTTACAGAATTGCTTTTCCCCATGTCTTTGCTTCTCATTTTGAGCTTTTTCAGAATGACTTCAATCCTGCAAAAATCTCAAAGACATAGAACTTGCAAATATTGTTAGGAATGTTGAGACTTACTCCCAGCAACTGATATAATAAATCAAATCAATTATCACGTTTTCTCCCCCTTTTTGTCATAACATCAAAAAGCATAAAAGATTCAGATGAAAAACAAACAATATGAGAGAAGAAGATAATATTTCATTGATTCAACAAAATATCAGAAGATACAGAAGGAGATGCAAGAAAACAGATGCAAGAATAAAGAGACAACTAAGACCAAAGGACTACGACTAGCCTAGTTTAGAAACTATCTTGGCCAGAAGGTCTTGAATCTCAGAGGTACTTTCAGTCTTCTTCTTCATGAAGGTTCTGAATTCCTCATGCGTTTCATCATGCTTATCCAAGCGAGAAGCTAGAACATCTTGGTTCTATTGAAGAGCCTTGATAGCGTTCACCAGAACGGAGGGTTCAGCAGAAGAAGATGCACAACTATCGTTCAGAGGGATAGCATTTCCAGCAGCAGCATCTAATGTGAGAACATCATCTTGATTTTCCTAAACAAGAACTTCCTCAGCAAGATGATTCTCAACATCTTGCTTCTCAGCATCTTCAGAATATTCTGGAGTAGGGATCTCAGAATCTTCATTCTCCAAGGCTTTAAGAATCTCAGCCAGATTCTTTGGAGGAATGGGAGCAGCAACTTCTGAAGGGTAGACAACCTCAGGAATGACCATATCTGGTGCTTCCTCAAAAGGATTCTCCCTTAGCCATTGGAAATCTCCAGTCAGAACAGGATATTTTGGCTTCCATACGACCATTGTTAGGCATGGTTCATCTTCCAACTTATCCACAAACTTCTTCTCCTCAAGAGATCTCCAATTTCTGATTGGATGATAGTACCTACCATCATCAAGATCCAAGCAGTAACCAGAAGATCCAGATGCTTCAGCAACACATCTCTTCTGGATGTTCAAAGCATCAAGCTGAAAATCCCTTCTAAAAATATTCCATAAGCCCCTAATAGCAACATGATCCAACTTGAAGTCATGAGCAGCTCTCAAAGTTTCCATCCTTTTTTTGAACATAAGGTTGAACAAGGCAAAAGATGAATCAATGGAGGGTTTAGGAGGGTCAAAGGTGAAACAATAGTCAGGGTACAGAAGGCAATAGGGATTGGATTTTCTGGAAGGTAAAGAATGGGTTAAAGAAGGTGTAGATTCTGTGAAGGTAGATGAAGATGGATTATCAGAAGATGTTGGGGGTATAGCAGTTAGTGATTCAGGGTTCAGAATATGGGTAGAAGGAGGTGGTTGGAAACTGTTTGGGATGGTGAGGGAATTTTCGGGTTCACAAGGAGGAGGCTTTCTCCGAGAGGAACGAGCAGCATTTAAAGCACAGAAAGATTCCCTGATGCGCTTCTCTTGATATTCTTTGGAATTTACTTTGAGAGGATCATAAGTAATCTTCTGCTTCTTAGCTAGCTTAGCTTCTTCTTCTGAAGCTTTTCTCTTTAAACTCTTTTCTTTCTTCTTCTGTTCTTTCTTCTTCAACTCAGCCAGAGATGGAAGAACTCTTCCTCGAATCCAGCAGGATCAACAGAAGATTGAGCAATGACACAGTTCTTCAAATAATGCTTAATAGATTTGTCAAGCTCTTCTTTGAACAGTTGTGGAAAACCCTCAACAGGAGTTCTTCTGGTCAGAATATCTGGAAATATTCTTGGAACAGAAGTTACCTTCTCAATCAGAAGCATCCTTTGAAGATCAAAAGCATTCAGAATGTGTCCTTGAATGACAGTTAAGAACTTGGGCGTACCAACAGTTCTCAGAATGTCCAGCAAGTCACTTTCTATCAGAATGTTTGAGATTATTCTGGCAAGAGGAATGGTGTTCTTCTTGAAATCTGGAAACTTCTTGTGTTCTTCATCTCGAGATTCTTCAATATTTGTCTTCAAATGTTGAAATAGAATGCTTGATAGATTAACCTCAGTACCTTTTCCAATGCAAAAAAGAACATACTTCTGATCCTGATTTACATACGTAGAGGTGAGGGATTGCTTTCTATGATAAAGAGATCCTAGAATAATCTCAGCCCAAACTCTGTAGAACGGTTTCAACGAAGTAGTTTGATGAGATGCATAACCAGAAGCAGTATACACTTCTATATCAACTGTTTCCCAATCAACTCTACCAGGAAGAGCACATGTGACTCCTTCAGAATCATCAAGACTGTACAGCTTCCTAATCATCTTCTCAGTTACCACAACTTCATGCCCTAATACAAAGGAGATGATAGCAGTTGGAGTAACCGTTGCATGAACCCAGAAATCCTTAACCAAAAGAGGATACACTGGTCCAATCAGTCTTTCAAAGTAGTTCGATCAACCTTGTGCCATCATTGCATCTTTTGCTTTGAAATCATGTTCCCACAGACTTTCAAATTCAACCATTGTTTCGCATAGAACTTCCAGTTCATTTGATGGAATAGAACAACTCTTCAATGGAGCGTAGCCATATTTGTGTTGAACAAGATGAGAAGAAGACATTTTCTTTTGAGTACTTGAAGATGAAAGCATGAATATTTTTCTGAGATTCGGTTTAGAACTAGGGTTTATACAGACAACGAAAGAGAGAGAGAGATGAATGAAGAGAGAGAATGTAAAGAGATAAAATGTTGTGGAGATGAGTATATATAGATACGGATTTGAAATTAAATGCAATATGTGTTTGAATGAGCATGATTACAGAAAAAACATGGAATCAAATGCATTTAATGAGAAATGACGTTAGGAGAGATAACATAATATTTGAAAAGATTTGCACAATTACCTAGGGCGGCGTCTCCTCAACTGCACGCGTACTTGTCCAAATAGAGTGAACACGTGTTCATCTTCTGGAAAGCTGGTGACAGCTGTTTTGCATTAAAAGAGATTTTGAATCAACTTAGATAATGAAACGTTAGTAATAACAGAATCAGAACTTCTAATTGATCAACATCAGAACTTCTTATAAGAAGATAAAACAAAAACATTTCAGAACTAATCCATACGTCAGAACTTCTCATCTTCTTATTCTGGGCATAAATCCATACTGATATTCTTCATAATGAACTTAAACCTATCTTCAGCAAGGGGTTTTGTAAAGATATCAGCCCATTGATGGTCTGTATCAACAAAGTTCAAAGAAAGAACACCCTTCTGAACATAGTCCCTAATGAAATGATGTTTGGTCTCAATATGTTTAGCTTTGGAATGTAAGATAGGATTCTTAGATAAACATATAGCAGAAGTATTATCACAGAAGATAGGAATGTTACTCTCATAAATCTGATAATCTTCTAGCTGACTCTTCATCCAGAGCATCTGTGTGCTACAACCAGCAGCAGCAATATATTCTGCTTCTGTTGTTGAGAGGGCAATGGTAGCTTGCTTCTTGCTGTACAAGAGATCAGATGACTTCCAAGAAATTGACAACTTTCAGAAGTACTCTTTCTTTCAATTCTATCTCCAGTGTAATCAGTATCACAATATCCTACTAAGTTGTACTCTTTAGATCTTCTGTAGACTAAACCAACATTAGTAGTACCTTTCAGATACCTCAGAATTCTCTTAACTGCTGTTAAGTGAGATTCTCTAGGATCTGATTGGAATCTTGCACACAGACAAACACTGAATAAAATATCAGGTCTAGAAGCAGTGAGATATAGAAGAGATCCAATCATACCTCTGTACAACTTCTGATCTACCTTCTTACTTACCTCATCCTTACCTAGGACACATGTTGGATGCATAAGAGTTTTGGCTTCTTTGCTTTCAGAAAGATTAAACTTCTTCAGAAGTTCTTTCACATACTTCGTTTGATGAACATATGTTCCATCAGAAGTTTGATTGATTTGAATCCCAAGGAAGTACTTGAGTTCTCCCATCATGCTCATCTCGAACTCAGCCTGCATAGACTTAGCAAACTCCTTTCCAAGTGTAGCATTAGATGTTCCGAATATAATATCATCAACATAAATTTGGCAAATAAGAAGATCCTTTTTAAAGGTTTTACAAAAGAGAGTAGTATCCACTTTTCCTCTAGTGAAACCATTATCCAGAAGGAAAGAACTTAATCTTTCATACCAAGCTCTAGGAGCTTGCTTCAATCCGTATAATGATTTCTTTAGTTTAAAAACATGATTTGGAGACTTAGAGTCTTCAAAACCAGGAGGTTGATGGACATAGACTTCCTCATCTATATAACCATTTAAGAAGGCACTCTTAACATCCATCTGATATAGAGTGATGTTATGTTGATTGGCAAAAGAAATCAATAAGCGAATAGATTCTAACCTGGCCACTGGTGCAAAGGTTTCTGTATAGTCAATCCCTTCTTGCTGACTATAGCCCTGAGCAACCAGTCTGGCTTTGTTTCTTACAACTTCTCCCTTTTCGCTTAGCTTGTTTCTGAAGACCCAGTTTGTACCAATGATGTTAAATCCTTTTGGTCTAGGAACAAGATCACATACATCATTCCTTTTAAACTGATTTAGTTCTTCTTGCATGGCAATTATCCAGTCTGCATCTTCTAGAGCTTGATCAACAGAAGTTGGCTCGATCAAAGAAACAAGACCTAATTGACATTCTGCATTGTTCTTAAGGAATGCTCTTGTTCTGATAGGATCATCCTTATTTCCAAGAATGACATCTTCTAAGTGAGCAGATGTGATTCTAGAAGATCTTCTGACTGTTGGCTCTTCAGAAATTCTGAGATTCTCTAAAGATGCAGCAACTTGATCTTCTGATCCTTTGCTTCTGAGATCTTCAGCTTCTGAAACTTTGCTTCTTCGTTCTTCAGCTTCTGAATATAGCATGCAGTGTTTATTGCTTCTGCCCAGAAATGCTTAGCCATATTGGTTTCATTGATCATGGTTCTGGCCATTTCTTATAGATTCCTATTCTTTCGCTCTACAACTCCATTTTGCTGTGGAGTTCTAGGGCAAGAGAAATCATGGGCAATACCATTTTCTTTGAAGAACTCCTCAAAGAATTTGTTCTCAAATTTGCAACCATGATCACTTCTGACCTTTATGATTTTACACTCCTTCTCAGATTGAATTTGAGTGCAGAATTCAAAGAACACTGAATGAGACTCATCCTTGTGTTTTAAGAACTTTACCCATGTCCAGCGGTGATAATCATCTACGATGACTAATCCATATTTCTTCCCTCTGACAGATGCTGTTCTGACTGGGCCAAACAGATCAATGTGCAGAAGTTCTAGGGGCCTAGAGGAAGAAACAACATTCTTAGATTTGAATGCAGGTTTGGAGAACTTGCCTTTCTGACATGCTTCGCAAAGAGCATCTGATTTATATTTTAGATTTGGGAGCCCTCTGACCAGAATTAGTTTGTTAATCTGAGAAATCTTTCTCAAACTAGCATGATCTAATCTTATGTGCCAGACCCATTGCTCTTCGCTAACAGACATAAGACAAGTCACCTTCTACTTCTTAAGATCAGAAAGATCAATCTTATAAATGTTGTTCTTTCTCTTGCCTGTAAATAAGATTGAGCCATCCTTCTGACTTACAGCCTTGCAAGACTTTTGATTAAAGATTATGTCATAACCATTGTCACTTAATTGACTTATCGACAATAAGTTATGCGCTAATCCTTCTACAAGAAGTACATTAGACATGGAAGGAGAGTTACCAGTACTTATGGTTCTAGAGCCAATAATCTTTCCCTTCTGATCTCCTCCAAACTTTACTTCTCCAGCGGACTTAAGCACTAGGTCTTGGAACATAGACCTTCTTCCCGTCATGTGCCGCGAGCACCCAGAGTCCAGGTACCATGACATGCTTTGCTTTGTATTCTTTGCTGCCAAGGATATCTGCAACAGAAATTATCTTCTCCTTAGTGTAGCAACCTGCCCTAAAAATTAAGCTTTTAGAGTCGCAACCTATTCTGAAGGGCGAATAGGAAACCCTACGCAGTTAAGAGTCCGGGGTAAGATTATTATAATCAGGTCGAGGGAAGGTGTTAGGCACCCTCAACCCTTTCTTAAGGTTTGTATCTAAGGTTAAGGCTTATGGCTAAAATATTTAGGATAATAGCTAAAGAAGTGAATAGGGTGAAAAGTGAGATTGGACTGAATTGAGGTTTTGAGGAAGGGGACTCGCCTTGGTTATCCAAGTGCCTACGTATCTCCTTAGGGAGAATCAGAGTCAACGTAGTTCGGGCACAGGGTTGTACGTGTAACACCCCTCTAATAACCCACGGCAAATAGACAATTATTAAATCAGAGTAAAAATGCAAGAGGTGTCACAATTCATAAAATGAAGAAAAACACACGTCGGTACATATCATGCATCCACTGAAAACATCTGTAATTATAACTGATTAATCAATTCGTGTTTTACACAGCGGAAATACTTCGTCAAGTCAACATTCATCAACAATGTATCAGACTTCAAACATCATAAATAAATAGAGTTATAAACCAAACTCTAAAACACAACAAAGCGTTCCCAGTGTTACATCTACCAGAGCATGACACCGACACAATACTAAAACCAACTTATGAGCTAATCCTCACCAAGTCACGCCGCTATCCTCAATCTGAAAATGACAACAAGTAAGGGTGAGTCTCATCACAGTTAACCAATGTTATTGCATCATAATAATAACATATCATAGTTATATCATTCACCCAATTGTTTCATACTCAGACAAATCAATCATTCATACATCCACAGATAAACAAACAATCAACATGTAACATCTATCATCATGCTATAAACAAATCATGCACATGTATGAAACTGACACTATGCATGTGGTACCAATCATCACCAGTGGAAATCATCCACCGACCGATCTATCATCATCCAGATACGGCCCTGCCAGCACAAATTCCACACAATGGGAATTCTGCCCCTCGCTGAATCCTCTCATCATATAGGATTCAGCCCATGTTTATGAATGCATGCAACATATATATAACATACTTTCATCATCACCATTCTATGAGTAGCATCATCTATACTCATTTCATCATCATCATCATCAATACTAAGCATGTTCATATATACATTACATCATTCAATACAAGCAATCATCAGTAAACCACATAATCACATCACAAGGTTTACACAGTCTAAAACAGCATACAAACAGGCCTACAAATCGAAAGTTACACATCAATGAAC
This sequence comes from Vicia villosa, assembly GCF_029867415.1. NCBI lineage: Eukaryota > Viridiplantae > Streptophyta > Magnoliopsida > Fabales > Fabaceae > Vicia > Vicia villosa. The sequence goes on from NC_081185.1 coordinate 78,638,985, forward strand.
TTTCCAGAAAAATCACAAAACAGAAATTTCACATACAGGAAGCCATACGCGTATCATAGGGTCCATACGCGTCCATACGTGTATCCCCTTGCCTCATACACGTATCATACGCATCTCAACAGAACCAAATTTTGCCTACAATCAACCTCATACGCGTATCAGTATAGCCATACGCGTATCACCAGAATAATTTCCCTCTTTCCAAATTCCCATACGCGTATGAGCATCCTCATACGCTCTCATACGCAAAACACCAGTACATGGTGTTTGGGACAGGGCAACTGCGTATCATACGCGTATAGCCCATTGGGAATGTCCCCCATACGCATATGACCTCATCCCATACGCGTATGGCACTGTTTCATACGCGAAACACCAGAAAATGCCCAGAACCTGCAGAATTCGTAACAGTCCAAAACCCATTCGTTTTTACTCATACCAGTCCACGATTTTGAGTCCAAAAACCAGAGAAAAGCACATCTAAACAGCATACGAATTCATCCATAACCATAATATATGATTCCCTACCAATTCTATTCATCATACCCTAAATCTATCAGTTATTAGGGATTAACAGTTCAATTTTAATGATGAACACAGATGAATATTCAGAATATAGAATCAATGGATCAAATCATACTCCTAATCCATACTATCACCTATAATACGATAAAAGAGATTAAACGGAGAGTCTCCCCTTACCTCAGATAGAATCTTGGTTCTTGGTCTCTCCCTCTACGGTTCTCCTTCACGTTCCTTGTTCCAACTTCTGTTCTCTCACGTTCTTTCTTTCCCAATTCTCCAATTCTAATTATTTTATGAAAAATAATATTAAATTAGTAAGGGCTTTACTGCACCACACCCCCTCTTCTTACTAATCTCACACATGGCCCAAATGCCATTAACCATCATTTTCCACTTATTTTCATAAAATCCATAATAATAATAATTATTAATCTAATATTCAAATTAAATTAAAAATTAAAATTATACGGGTGTTACAGTACGCCTTAGAATTTGATATGGAGATGTTTGAAGGCTTTTTGAATGGCCTATCGTAGTTTTTGAAATGCGAAGTTCGAAGGTATTTTGAATTACCTTATCGTAGTTGTGAACATCGCAGTGTTGAAGAGATGAATTTTGTAGTTGGGTGGTTTAGTGTATTTTGAATGTTTTGGGCGTACAACCCTGGTTTGATATGTCACCGTTAGTTGCGATGATCAATAGATTTGATCATTATAGTTAACAGATTGATGGGGCATTGCTGGTTACTCTGATCGATAGATTCGATCGTCGCGGGCAGCAAATTAAATGTATTTTAAATTTCATATTTTTTATCTCTTGTCTAATGCGACTAATAGATTTAGTCGGGTCGAAAAGAGAATTAATTAAGGATTGATGTTTTTGCCAAATGGGCAATGGGATTGGGCAAACCCTAACACCTATAACCTTTCTAGGGTTTTTGTGATTTTATAATTATAATTGAAAATGATTAAATAAATTAAATCGACATGATCGATTAAATAAATTAAATCGACATGATCGGGAAAATCCTAAATCCTAATTTAATTACCCTAATCTTATATCCTAATCCTAATTAAAATAAATTAATCTAATCAAACATAATTAATTAAATTTTAACCTAAACATTTAAATGATATAATAAATAAAACATATGACAAAACCTAGTTTTTGATCCTGTGCAGCAGCTCTGTGGACCTATAGTATGCACCTCCAGTCCTTGATGCGTTAGATCAAGGTTATAGGAAATCTGATGGTGGTAAGGCGAGGACGTATTGTGAGTCATCATGAAGCGCAGCATAGGATCTATGTTCAAATATATTGTAAAATAAAATTGCACAACCTGGGGTTCGAACCCAGGTACCTTCGCTCCACACCAATAGCCTTTGGCCAATTACGCTAGCTTTACACGCTGTTAGTGAAACGAGACACAAAAAATAAATATAAAAATAAACGCTACTTGTGGAAAGTCAAACAAACCAGTTAGTGGGACCCAGCCAGTGGAGAGAGCCAATGAATTGGAGAGAGGAACGTCTGAAAAGTTGACCAGCGAATTGCAGGGCGACACGCAGGCTGCAGATCAATCAAACGAACAGGCTGCCGGACCGGTGCTACGCCGTCATCTTCTCCGGCGAGATGGAGCTTGTGATACCTGCGAAACACTCGAAGTAATGTCTTGAAATCACCCAGATCACCTAATTCGCATGCTGCGAATCCGATGGGCGTGTTAGTTTTCGTTAAAAATGCCTGCAACTGAGATTTCGAAGCTTTGAAAGCTTTGGGCCCTAACAATGGCACCCGATCATTCCTGCACCAAAACTCCAAAACAAACGTTCCAAGTAGCTCTAAATACGATTATGAATGAATATATAGGCAGAGAATTGATTTAAATTTCGTGGATTAGCAGTTCGAGTTTCAAGATGTATTCAAACCGTTAAGAGCCATGGGAGATGATCTAGGGTGTTTAAGGCTTGTGTAATGGTCCGATACGCCTCCTGACGACTTCAGGAAAGGGATGCAATGATTGTGATTGGTTAAGTTTGGCTGGAAAGGAATTCTTTGCGTGCCCTAGCTTTGTGAAAGTTTGATAACTTGGAATCCTATTCCTTCTCCTTATTTTCGTCCAAAAACCCTCCTCCTCAGGTCTACCCTTGTAGTGTGTATATATATGAATCAGATTAGGATTGGAAGCTTGCATAAAATCCAATCATTAACATGTTGAATATTTGATTGAAAATTGATTGGAAACTTTCTATTTTGAGCTCAATATATTTCATGCACTTTTTCAATTCTTTCTTGGCCCTTGGATCAAGTTGGGATTTGATTAAATTAAAAGAAAAAAATTAGAACAATAATCACATAATTATTTCATGATTTTATTGGATTTTATTTGAAATTAAATGTTTAAAATCAAATTTAAATAAAATAAAAATCATGAAATATTTAAGAATTAGTTTATGGGCCTCTTTTATGCTTGTAATCACGTCCATAATCCATAGTCATGAGCCCATTACTCAAAATCCTCAATTTCATCAATTAGGGTTTTATGGTTTTCTTGAAAATCGACCAACTTGCACGCCTCGTATCTCCTTCCATTTTAATCATATGAATGCATTCTAGGACTTTTTAGAAAGCTCAGAGAGTCCTCTAAATGACATTTCTGGTTTCATCTCAATTGAAGCTTCCACGCTCAAGTTATGAGCTTTAACCTAAAAGGTATTTTTCGTTGACTTTCAAAAGGACCTGTAATGTTTTTGTCCATATCTCTCCAATGGTGCATTTCTTGATTTTGGGCCCAACATCAAAGTTTTAGAGAATTAAATTTCCTTGAGAATAGGCTTGGGTTGGACAGTTTCTGACAAACCATGTGAGAGCTATGACCAGTCAAAGTTGAGTTGACTTTTTTAGTTAAAAAAACCATGATCTGAACCTTAAAGTAAGAGAGAGTGACTTGAGTTTAACCATTGAGCCTTGAGCCATTGAAGATGAACAGAGAAAGGCAAATTTTGGGGTATGACAGCTGCCCCTGTTCAATCTTCTTAAACCTTAAGAGTCGGATAGGCACGTCTGCCTATCGTGATCTAAAGGTAGAAGATGATTGAACATTGAGAATGCCCTGAAATTTGCATTTGTTGGGAAAGAGTTCTGTGGGAGATGGGCTTAAAGATGCCATCCAAGGTAAATACCTCTCTTTTTGAATAGGAAGCAGATGCTTTCGAAAGGAACCACTGTGTTTGGATTTTAGCACGGCCTGAAAAGGCAACCTTATTTTTATGCAATGTTATGATGCATGTGATGTATGATGCAGTGAGCTTCTCAAAATAAATGAGAGCGATGTATGTATATGCATTATGTATGAATGAGGTATGCACTTGAATGATGCATGACTGTTAGTTATGTTAGTTGAAGTATGTTAGTAACTTTGAAAAAGAGAAATAAAACCTTGATTGTTATTGATGATATTTTGGAGAAGATCACTGCCGAGGGACTAACGTGATAAACCCAATTGAGAACCCTTTGTAAAACCATGTTGTAAAACTCTTTGTGAATCCTTTTGTAGTCTTGAAGAATATCACTGCCGAGGGACTAACGTGATAAACCCAATTGAGAAACCCTTTGTAAAACCATGTTGTAAAACCCTTTGTGAACCCCTTTGTAGTCTTGAAGAATATCACTGCCGAGGGACTAACGTGATAAACTCCATTGAAGAACCCCTTGTAAAACCCTTTGATCACTGCGGAGGGACTAACGTGATGGGTAAACGTAACTATCAACAGCGACGCCTCGCAATTTGTGAACCCCACATACTAAGTTTTCGTAGTTTGTGAACCCCACTTACTATAGTTCTAGTAAGTTTCCGTAGTTTGTGAATCCCACTTACTATAGTTCTAGTAAGTTTCCGTAGTTTGTGAACCCCAAAAGGATCACTTGTTATAGCTCTAGCAAGTTCACCTGCACCAATAGGATTACTTGTCATAGTTCGTACAAGCTCACCTGCACCATTCGGATCATCTGCCCTTGTTCTGACAAGCTCACCTGCACCATTTGGATCATTTTCCCTGGCTCGGACAAATTTCAGCTACACCATTTGGATCATTTGCCCTGGTTCGGACAAATTTCACCTACACCATTTGGATCATTTTCCCTGGTTCGGACAAATTTCACCTACACCATTTGAATCATTTGCCCTGGTTCGGACAAATTTCACCTACACCATTTGGATCATTTGCCCTGGTTCGGACAAATTTCACCAACACCATTTGGATCATTTGCCCTTGTTCGGACAAATTTCACCTACACCATTTGGATCGTTTGCCCTGGCTCGGACAAATCACACCTGCACCATTTTGATCATTTGCTCTGGTTCTGACAAATTTCACCTGCACCACAGGAATTACCTGCCATGGTTCTGACGAGCGTACCTGCATAAGAAGAGATCATTTGCTATAGTTCTAGCAAACTTACCTGTATCAAAGGAATTGCCTGCCATGGTTCTGACAAGCGTACCTGCCTGAAAAAGATTCACCTGTTTGAAGACTCACGACTCGAGGGTCGGAGAGAATAACATGCCAAATATTCACGATTCGAGGGTCGGAAAGGAAACGATATGTTTAGAAACTCACGACTCGAGGGTCAGAAAACACACCTGTCCCAACACGAGTGTTGGAAACTCACGACACGTGGGTCGGAAAATACACCTATCACAACACGAGGGTTGGAAAACACACCTGTCCCAACACGAGGGTTGGAAACTTACGACACGTGGGTCGGAAAATACACCTATCACAACACGATGGTTGGAAACTCACGACACGAGGGTCGGAAACTAGGCTTTTGTAATATGTGAATGCACTAGATGATATGCATATGCTAATGCGTATGTATGCTGATGCTGATGTCAATCCCAAGATTTTATCTTCTTATTGAGCCTGTTTAAACCATATTTGCACCTACACCATGATTATGCTTATGCTGGCATTGTACTTGTTTATGTATGCGGGTAATGCTTATGTATATGTTGATTGATGAGTGGAACAAAGTAATGTCTTCTATAAGACTACCTGAAAAGGTTTCTGGGATGGATATGAAAATTTGTCTTAAAGAAGACTACCTAAAAAGGTTCTTAGGATAGAAATTTGTCTTAAAGAAGGCCACCTGGAAAAGCTGGAAGATGTCTAAAAAAGACTACCTAAGAAGGTTCTTAGCAAGGAATGAGGAATGTATTTAAAGACTACTACCTGAAAAGGCTGAAAGGTGTCTTTAAGAAGGACTACCTAAAAAGGTTCTTAGCAAGGATAGAGATTTGTCTTAAAGACTACTACCTGAAAAGGCTGAAAGGTGTCTTTAAGAAGGACTACCTAGAAAGGTTCTTAGCAAGGATAGAGATTTGTCTTAAAGAAGACCACCTGGAAAGGCTGAAAGATGTCTTAAAAAGGCTACCTAAAAAAGGTTCTTAGAAAGGATAGAAATTTGTCTTAAAGAAGACCACCTGAAAGGTATGGTGTAATGCATCAACCAATGTATGTAATGCATTACTTATGTATATTTGCATGATGCTCCGATGATAGGTTGTTGATAACCAAAGCGTATATAGCTCGCTGGAGTTGCAGGTTTGTTTGAGAGGGTGTGATGCTAACGCGACTTCCCAATCCCTGTTTTTTTGAACTTTGAAGATCGTAGTTAGGAGAAAGATTGATTTGATGTTGTAAAGTGTGAGAATGCCTTTTTCTTTTGTTGTGTGCCTTATGGATTTGATATCCATTGCCCCAATATTTTCATGGGAGGAGATGCCTATGATTTCCACACCATGAAAGAAGTGCCCCGAGAAATAACCTCGTCATAAGCTTCGACATTTAGGTTGAAGGGTGTGCACTTGATCTCTAGGATATGGAGGGCTATCCATAGTGTTCTATCCTTTTTAATTCTTCCCATGTATGACATGCCCCTGCTTGCTGTTGCTTCGAGATGTGCCCCAAGTCGATTGAACCTTAGGAAGAATGCCCCTAGTTAATAGGATTTTTGCTTGTATGCCCCTGTAACCCTTGAAATTTTGCCCCTGTTTAGGAGAACCCCCTAGATGTGGTTCCCCCCATTCTAGAGTCTTTATTAGAAGTGATCACTTTTGATTAACCGATTTCGAGATCTCCTCGATGCTAAGTGTATATTCGTAGATGACGTTGTACCCTTTGAAAAGTAACTCCAATGCGATGTGTATGCAAGTTTTGAAATCGAAGTCCATTATGAATTAGGACTGGATGATTTTAGAAGCGAATGCTTGAAGAAGCGTAGAGATTAGAAATAGTTTTAACAAACCTAGGAGTCAGTATAACAAATCCTGGTTAATATGCTTTCATAGTTAACCTTGCCTCAATTAGGACTTTTGAATGTCGTAACTTGGCTTGGTTCATGGTTTAAGAAACAACAGATATAAGGCTCAAAATTTATTTAACCCACCCCTTTCTCCTTGATGTTCTCCAGATCCTAAAATTCGCCTAATCCAATGGATGTGCTTTGTATGTAAGAGAATTGTTTCAGTCTTGACGTTGAGCAGAAGCCTTAGTAGAGATCCAAGCATTGATGAAAATGTTGTAGAGATTCAAGCGTTGATGAGAAGCTTTGGTGATTTAACAGTCACAGGATTATCTTTTGTATTTCACTTTTGTTTTTATCCCTTATTTTTGCATGAACCAACGCCTTTGAGTTTGATCGATCGGGATGCCCTAATTTTTGCCTAAGTCCTTTTTGTTTTTCTTTCCTGGAATTTTCCGTTTTGACTTAGCGGGCGTTTTTCTTTTGAAGGCTCTTTTTGAGATTTAATCCTTGGATATTGAATGTTGTGACTGCCATGTTGACTTTGATTTGTAAGCTTCGTCTTTGATACTTCCTCGATCTTGAATGATGTAATGAGGAAGAAGATTATTGTGAATGTTCTCTCCATTGCTCCCTCATTCTTGGGTGGATGCGAGGAAGAAGATGTGCTTGAACCTTGCTTGGATTGACTGATTCTCTTGACAACCAAAACACACCATTGAATTAGTCGAAATCTACCCTGCCCCTGGTTGAAATCAAGGTTTATTTGAAAAGTAGAAACAAACTCCAACTCCTGGCTCGAGGGGGTAACGAGGGATTAACATCCTTATATCTCCACTGTTTAGGAATTGAAACAATGCCTGTACATCATCGGCTTGGTCTTACCTCGAAACCATATGTCTAGCTGGACTTAGTTATTTGTATTCGTCATTCTCCCTTAAGTTTGTTAAGTAATCCTAACTTTGAAATAGCATAGAAGTGTGCGAGTGGAAAGTCGTAGTAGTGAGTGAATGAATTGACTCCAAAACCTGCATGGTCATCCCATTAGAATTGCTAATCCGAAGGTACAACTTTTTATCTTGAGTAACACTTAGCGATCGTAGAGGTTGAAATCCTGAGTATGAAAAGACCTGTTAATCCTAGGGTCAATCTCCTTTGCAGATCCGTTTGACCTTGTTTTACTCCTTAGCTCCTTAGACTTGTAGAATTAAGAGCAACCTCGAATTCTCCTTGGGCACGTCAAAGTTGTTGGGAATAAATTGTTAGCGTTGGGTTTTTGTCGTTTCGGAACTTCATGAGTTTCCTTAGACTGAACCTCTTTTGCTTTTCCAGAGGATAGTATCACACCATTTGCAACCTCCAGGGTTTGTAGATTGATAAAGAAAATTTGTGACCCTTTTGCCCTTTGGTGTGGATTTAGCATATGTCGCATTCCCTCCATCGTAGTCATGCATCTTTGTTCATGACATTGCCCCAGTTGGACTGACCCTTGCCCCCAGGTTATCGTAGAGCGTCCTTGTAAATTTTGCTTTGTTCTAAGACGAACCCCTTTATGACTAGATACCCCTTTAGTGTATCTATGAGGGAACTCTTTTGTTGAACTAATCCTTGCTCGATGATAACCTTTGATGTATTTACAATCTTGTTACGAAAAGGCATGGACATGCGTCTGGCATGGTGAAAGACCTCTTTTTTTCTTAGTAAGACCCAGATCAGTCTCGATATTTTATCCTCCTTTCTCCATAGTTTATGATCCATTGATTTTTCTCCATGAGTCTCGGGAAATCGGCTAGCGCGATAGGTGTGGATGCGGGTGAAGACAAAAATGCAAATGTAGATGTAAACGTATGACAGCATGAAAATGCGAATGCACGCGTATGCGAGAGACTCCTTGTATTATAACTCCGTGCATGCAATGCAGATGCGTGACGTATAATCCTAGGGATAGCCCATGCGGATTTAGGGATGACATTTGACCCTAGTGAAATCCTTGCAAGGTAGATGTTATGACACGCCAAGGGAAATCCCTTAGATTTGGGAGTATGCAGAAGGTAGCGGCTGGCGACCGTTCAAGACAGTAACCACATCTCATGGCCATCGAGAGGCCGTTCGACGTGTACCAAATAGGTTGTTCCTCGTGGGAAGGTTCTCTACGCGGAACACAACCTATCTAAGGACGATATTAACCAAAGTGAAATCCCTACAGGCTAGGGATGGAAGATGTATAGATGGAAATCCAAAACCCTACAAGTTAGAGGGTGCGCGGGAATAACCACGGGGTGACCGTTCAAGACAGTCACTGGATCTCATGGCCATCGAGAGGCCAATCGACGTGCGTTAATAAAGATGTCCTTCGTGGGAAGGACGCAATTTTAAAATATAATCCCTACAGGTTAGGGAATGCGTAGATGTAGGCACAAGGTGACCGTTCAAGACAGTCACTAGATCGCATGGCCATCGAGAGGCCAATTGACGTGCGTAAACGAAGATGTCCTTCGTGGGAAGGACACGTAGTTGTAAAATACAAAGATATAAAAAGAAACTCCCTACAGGTTAGGGAGTGCGTAGATGCAGGCGCGGGGTGACTGTTCATGACAGTCACTAAGTCTCATGGGCATCGTGAGGCCAATCAACGTGCATAAATGGAGGTGTCCTTCGTGGGAAGGACATGGTTTTGTAAATAGGGTCCCTGCAGGCCAGGGAACGCGTAGTAATACCTGCAAAAATTAAACGCAAGACATTCGCAGTATATAAATTGCATATATAATAAGCACGTAAGCACATAAACCCTAGGTTCATTGGCTCGACGTAACGGCTTAGGCTGCCTACCCTTTCCATTGGTATGTTCTACAAGGTCTCATGGGGTCGTTCGTAGCCGCCGAGACTTTTTGTCTCTTTGGATTTTAGAACAACTCATTTTATCCATGAGGTTCGAATTTTAGGGGTAGGTTCTCAAAGAGATCAGCTAAACACCAAGTCCTGCCCTCAACAAAGTCAAGCTTCGTATCAGACGTTTCCGAATGCTCAAACCACTATGAGTGGAATTATAATAAGACTCGTAGGCGATGTAATTCCCCTCTGGTCTTAAATATAATCCCCACACTTAGGTTTGACAGCAATTTATATATCCCAAGAAAGCGGTAAAAATACCAAATATTCAATTAACAGAAATATTTAATCGAATTGATATAAATGAATAAGATTGTAACTGAATAAATAAATAAATAAAAATTTAAATATTTAAATATAAAACCCTAAATCCATCGAAATTAAATAAATATATAAATAAAGATTTAAGTATTTAAATATAAAAAGAAAAGAAATAAAACCTAAATCCTACTCCAAAACCCTAATTTTGGCAAATTAGCCAAACCCTAAAAAGGTTCGCCAAAAACCTAAAAAGTTTGCCAAAAACCTAAACCCTGTCAAAACCTATAGGAGCCTAATAATTCACCATTAAGTGTATCCCCGGCAGAGTCGCCAGCTGTAGCAACCTGCCCTAAAAATTAAGCTTTTAGAGTCGCCACCTATTCTGAAGGGCGAATAGGAAACCCTACGCAGTTAAGAGATCGGGGTAAGATTATAATAATCAGGTCGAGGGAAGGTGTTAGGCACCCTCAACCCTTTCCTAAGGTTTGTATCTAAGGTTAAGGCTTATGGCTAAAATATTTAGGATAATAGCTAAAGAAGTGAATAGGGTGAAAAGTGAGATTGGACTGAATTGAGGTTTTGAGGAAGGGGACTCGCCTTGGTTATCCAAGTGCCTACGTATCTCCTTAGGGAGAATCAGAGTCAACGTAGTTCGGGCACAGGGTTGTACGCCTTAGAATTTGATATGGAGATGTTTGAAGGCTTTTTGAATGGCCTATCATAGTTTTTGAAATGCGAAGTTCGAAGGTATTTTGAATTACCTTATCGTAGTTGTGAACATCGCAGTGTTGAAGAGATGAATTTTGTAGTTGGGTGGTTTAGTGTATTTTGAATGTTTTGGGCGTACAACCCTGGTTTGATATGTCATCGTTTGTTGCGATGATCAATATATTTGATCATTATAGTTAACGGATTGATGGGGCATTGCTGGTTACTCTGATCGATAGATTCGATCGTCGCGGGCAGCAAATTAAATGTATTTTAAATTTCATATTTTTTTATCTCTTGTCTAATGCGACTAATATATTTAGTCGGGTCGAAAAGAGAATTAATTAAGGATTGATGTTTTTGCCAAATGGGCAATGGGATGTGGCAAACCCTAACACCTATAACCTTTCTAGGGTTTTTGTGATTTTATAATTATAATTGAAAATGATTAAATAAATTAAATCGACATGATCGATTAAATAAATTAAATCGACATGATCGGGAAAATCCTAAATCCTAATTTAATTACCCTAATCTTATATCCTAATCCTAATTAAAATAAATTAATCTAATCAAACATAATTAATTAAATTTTAACCTAAACATTTAAATGATATAATAAATAAAACATATGACAAAACCTGGTTTTTGATCCTGTGCAGCAGCTCTGTGGACCTATAGTATGCACCTCCAGTCCTTGATGCGTTAGATCAAGGTTATAGGAAATCTGATGGTGGTAAGGCGAGGACGTATTGTGAGCCATCATGAAGCGCAACATAGGATCTATGTTCAAATATATTGTAAAATAAAATTGCATAACCTGGGGATCGAACCCAGGTACCTTCGCTCCACACCAATAGCCTTTGGCCAATTACGCTAGCTTTACACGCTGTTAGTGAAACGAGATACAAAAAATAAATATGAAAATAAACGCTAATTGTGGAAAGTCAAACAAACCAGTTAGTGGGACCCAGCCAGTGGAGCGAGCCAATGAATTGGAGAGAGGAACGTCTGAAACGTTGACCAGCGAATTGCAGGGCGACACGCAGGCTGCAGATCAGTCGAACGAACAGGCTGCCGGACCGGTGCTACGCCGTCATCTTCTCCGGCGAGATGGAGCTTGTGATACCTGCGAAACACTCGAAGTAATGTCCTGAAATCACCCAGATCACCTAATTTGCATGCTGCGAATCCGATGGGCGTGTTAGTTTTCGTTAAAAATGTCTGCAACTGAGGTTTCGAAGCTTTGAAAGCTTTGAGCCCTAACAATGGCACCCAATCGTTCCTGCATCAAAACTCCAAAACAAACGTTCCAAATAGCTCTAAATACGATTATGAATGAATATATAGGCAGAGAATTGATTTAAATTCCGTGGATTAGCAGTTCGAGTTTCAAGATGTATTCACACCGTTAAGAGCCATGGGAGATGATCTGGGGTGTTTAAGGCTTGTGTAATGGTCCGATACGCCTCCTGACGACTTCAGGAAAGGGATGCAATGATTGTGATCGGTTAAGTTTGGCTGGAAAGGAATTCTTTGCGTGCCCTAGCTTTGTGAAAGTTTGATAACTTGGAATCCTATTCCTTCTCCTTATTTTCGTCCAAAAACCCTCCTCCTCAGGTCTGCCCTTGTAGTGTGTATATATATGAATCAGATTAGGGTTGGAAGCTTGCATAAAATCCAATCATTAACATGTTGAATATTTGATTGAAAATTGATTGGAAACTTTCTATTTTGAGCTCAATATATTTCATGCACTTTTTCAATTCTTTCTTGGCCCTTGGATCAAGTTGGGATTTGATTAAATTAAAAGAAAAAAAATAGAACAACAATCACATAATTATTTCATGATTTTATTGGATTTTTATTTGAAATTAAATGGTTAAAATCAAATTTAAATAAAATAAAAATCATGAAATACATAAGAATTAGTTTATGGGCCTCTTTTATGCTTGTAATCACGTCCATAATCCATAGTCATAAGCCCATTACTCAAAATCCTCAATTTCATCGATTAGGGTTTTAAGGTTTTCTTGAAAATCAACCAACTTACACGCCTCGTATCTCCTTCCATTTTAATCATATGAATGCATTCTAGGACTTTTTAGAAAGCTCAAAGAGTCCTCTAAATGACATTTTTGGTTTCATCTCAATTGAAGCTTCCACGCTCAAGTTATGAGCTTTAACCTAAAAGGTATTTTTCGTTGACTTTCAAAAGGACCTGTAATGTTTTTGTCCATATCTCTCCAATGGTGCATTTCTTGATTTTGGGCCCAACACCAAAGTTTTAGAGAATTAAATTTCCTTGAGAATAGGCTTGGGTTGGACAGTTTCTGACAAACCATGTGAGAGCTATGACCAGTCAAAGTTGAGTTGACTTTTTTAGTTAAAAAAACCCTAATCTGAACCTTTGAGTAAGAGAGAGTGACTTGAGTTTAACCATTGAGCCTTGAGCCATTGAAGATGAACAGAGAAAGGCAAATTTTGGGGGTATGAAACTTAGGTACCCACAACTTCTTGGGTCCTTTCTTATTAGTTTTCCTCAAGTTCTGATTGAACTTGGGTTTAGCATAATAAACAACAGGAGGTACAACATGATATTCCTTAGGCTTAGCAGCATGATATTTTCTAGGTTGTGTCACATGCTTCTTAGTGTGTGTAACATGAAATCTTTTGGCATGTGAAGTGAGCCTAATATCATGTGAGTGGCCATACTTGAACTGATCATACAATGGCTTGTATGTGATTTTCATGTCATCAACAGGTTCAAGTTTGTGTGGGGTATCACCCTCATAGCCAATGCCAACTCTCTTGTTTCCAGAAACACCATATATCATAGAAGCAAGATGACTTCTGCCAATACTTCTAGATAAGAACTTTCTAAAGCTCGAGTCATATTCTTTCAGAATATGGTTCAGACTAGGAATGGATTTTTCTGAGTCAGAAGGAGATCCAATATCTTTGGATAATTTTAAAACTTTTTCCTTCAGTTCAGAATTTTCCACTTCCAGCTTCTTAGTTTCAGAATCAAATAGCTTTTTCAGCTTTTTGTATTTGATACTAAGATGAGCCTTGAGTTCCAGAAGTTCTGTTAAACTGGAAACTAACTCTTCTCCAGATAGTTCAGAAAATACCTCTTCAGAATCTGATTCTGATGTAGATTCTGATCCATCATCAACTGTGGCCATCAGTGCAATGTTTGCCTGCTCGCCTTCAGAGTCTGATTCTGATTCTGATGAATCTGAATCATCCCATGTTGCCATAAGACCTTTCTTCTTATGAAACTTCTTCTTAGGCTTCTCCTTCTGATGTTTTGGACACTCACTCTTGTAGTGACCTGGCTCATTGCACTCAAAGCAAGTGACCTTCTTCTTGTCATATCTTTTGCTTCCAGAAGATTCTCCTTTTTCAAGCTTCTTAGAACTTTTGAAGTTCTTGAACTTCCTATGCTTGCTCTTCTAGAGTTGGTTTACCCTTTTGGAGATCATGGACAGTTCATCTTCTTCTAATTCTGATTCTTCATAATCTTCTTCTTCATCCTGAAAAGCGTTAGTGCATTTTTTATAATTAGATTTTAATGCAATATACTTACCTTTCTTCTGAGGTTCATTTGCATCCAGCTCTATTTCATGGCTTCTTAAAGCGCTGATCAGCTCTTCCAAAGAGACTTCATTCAGATCCTTTGCTATCTTGAATGCAGTCACCATTGGGCCCCATCTTCTAGGCAAGCTTCTGATGATCTTCTTGACATGATCAACTTTAGTATATCCCTTGTCAAGAACTCTTAATCCAACAGTTAGCGTTTGAAATCTTGAGAACATCCTCTCAATGTTTTCATCATCCTCCATCTTGAAGGCTTCATATTTCTGGATCAAGGCAAGAGCTTTTGTCTCCTTGACTTGGGCATTTCCTTCATGAGTCATTTTCAATGATTCATATATGTCATAGTGTGGACCTCCTTCTTTTTCGGGCCATACCTCTGAGCGGGAGAGATATGTGAACTGACTCTTTTTTATCGCTTAATGCTTTCGCATTTTTTTTTGAAAATTCACAGAGTCGCCACCGACCTTTTATTTTATCCAATTAAGGAAAGGTTTATAAAAGAAACAGAAAAAAGACCTTGAAGAAATTCTGGGTAAGGGGGTAGGTTATACAAAGGGAAGGTGTTAGCACCCTTTGTATCCATGGTTATCCATGGGCTCTTAAGTTTGCTTAGCTCACTTGTTTTTCGATTACTTTTCAATTGCTTTAGAATGCTCATATGTGGTTTCAAATACCTTTGTAAATTGAATTTTGTAATGATCCTTGTGTGGATGTATACAAAACGTTTGTTTATCTTTCGAAAGATGTTTTGAAAAGAACGTTAACTTTGTAATGATCCGTGTTTGAATGTATACAAAGTATTGTCTTTTTGGAAAGTTTTGTTTTGAAAAACAACAGTGTATGAGAATTTTGTTTGTTTTGATTTGAGCAAGCAAACTAGGAGGTCTACCCTGAGTTGTAAGGTCTTTATCCTTATTTCCTTTAAAAATCTATCCTTTCACCGGATACAAACAAAAGGTTCGATTTTGTACTCGAAACAGTAGAATTTTGACTTTGATTTTGAAAAGAATGAGAAGGGATTACCTTAAGAGGTGCAAGTGTGATTGTGTTTGTATTCAGATATTTTATCTTTGAAGTTAGTGATCTAACGGTTCAATTTTATCTTTGACATACACGCAGTTTATATTTGCTGGAAATTAAAATGCGGAAATGTAAAGTGCGGAAAGTAAATCTACGCTATTACATCGATTGTGCAGGAACTGTAAACTAGCCTATTTACATGAATTTGACATCCTATACATTTATCTAGGAATTTAAATTGCAAGAAAAATAAAAGGCATGTTTTTGGATTTTTTATGATTTATTTTAATTATGATTAATGCATGATTAATTAAAATAAAATGAGGGAAAAGATGAAAATAAATTTTAAACCTAAAAATTAAGTTCAAAATATGTACAAAATATTTGTCAATTAATTTTAAAACAAAACTAATTTTTTTGGAATTTTTGAAATTGATTTGAAATTGATTTGAAATTGATTAAGCTAATTAATACATAATTATACAAATAATTAAAACTTAAAGAGAAAATTATCCTAAATATGTACAAAATTAGTTTATAATATATAAACAATATTTAACTTAAAGAACAATTTTTTTATGATTTTTTGATTGGTTAGAATAATTAAAAAGCAAATATATAAATATATACCAATTAATTATGCAAAATATTGAAATTATGAAGAAAAATAAAATATTTTTATTTCAGAAAATAAAATATTATTTTAGAAGTCTAAAAATATTTTTTGCGTATTTTTTGGATTTTTAAAACTATTTTTAATTAATTTAACAAAGAAATTAAAATAAAAATAGAAAATAAAAGGATACTAATCAGATGTGGTTGATTGGAGAGTCCATGGTGTGGAACACTTGTCAGGTGCGTTGGATGGAAAGTTGAGAAGATCCAAGGGCTCAGATCATGAGGGAGCATGATATGATGGTGGGGAACATGTGCTGAATCCAAGGAGATTCAAACTTTCTGACTGGGACCCACAAGTGCACGCGTGGATGGGAAGACTGGTTGACCAGCCAATGATCAAGAGCCACGCGAGCGGAAGGAAGAGTCAGCTTTGACTGACGAACCACGCTTGGACGCGTGGTCGTCTTCAACCTCCGTCTCTCTTATTTTTTCAAACAAATAGCGGGGGTTTTAAACCTCCTCTATTTTTACGATAAAAACGCCATTTTTGGTAGCTTCCCAAACCTGCAAAAATAAGCGTTAGGAATAAAAACAAGTGACCCAGATCCCCTAATTAGGATGCTCTGAGTCCAAATATGATGTTAGTTTCGCTGTTTGAGAGCTGTAGCTATGGATTCGATGGAGTTGAAGTTTTAGCACGCATGAACCTTTGTTAATGGCATGGGATGATTCTCACGTGGTAGCTTACATGTTAAGGCCCAGATCTAGCTTATGGGACCACATGAACTCATTGGAATGATTAGATTACATTGAGGTTGATTAAATATATGAAAACGAAAATTACTTATGTATGAACATGAAGAACACTATGCATGTGTTACGACTCTCATGGGACCATATTAAGGGTTCATTCTTACTTTATATGATCTTAGAAGATGATTGGAATGATTGTTTTGTATTGATATTGATTGGAATATGGAATTCGAAAATTACAAAGTGTATGGAAATTTTGAGAAATTTGATGAGTTTTCTTGCTATGCTTTTGCTATATTTCGTGTGTGTCCCTTCTCCCCCTTGTTGCTGAAATATTCTAGCCTATTTATAAGCCTTGAAGTGCTTAGAAACTAAGCTAATAAGCCTTGATTGTCTTTGTTGGAATCTTGACTTTCAAACTTAAAATCTAAGCAACCATTGCTTGAATCTTCCACACTCTTGCTCTAGGCTTCCTTTGCTGCCTTCCTTGCTGAATAATTAAGTCCCATGTGGAGACTTTAGCTTAGAAAATAAGCTATGCTTTATCCTTCCTTTTTTCCTTTTTAATTTAATCTTAAATGATAAAATTAAATCAAAAAATGGAAAAAAATGTTATGGGCTTGGTCTTGGTCGTGGGAGGCCCATAATAACATGGCAAACATGTTTGAACCATGAAAACTTGGCCCCATTTGGAAAAAATGCATTTTTGAGCAATGTTGGTTTTATGCATTTTCCAAAATTTAGCCAACTTCAACAAGGTGTAAATCCCTCAATTTTTGTCATATGAAGGAGTTCTTGCACTTTTTGGAAACCTCAAAGAGTCCTCTAACCAATGTCTTTGGTCTCATGTCAAAATGATTTTTGATGCTCCTTGTGTGTCCTTTTGAAAAAAGTGTCTTTTTGTTGAATTTGAAAATGACCTGTAATGTCTTTGGTCATATTTTTCAAATGGTGAATGCAATGACCATGGGATCAATTGCATTTGAAAGATAATTGAATTTCCTTCCAAATGAGCTTTGGTTTGAATTTTTTGGATGAAGGATGAGAGAGTTATGACCAGTCAAAGTTGAGTTGACTTTTCAGGCAAAAACCCTAATTTTGAATCTTAGGGTTTTGTTGATTTTTGATCTTTCCTTGATGAATTATGATTATCCAATGATCAAATGATGAATCCTTTGACAAAATATGGACTTTGACAAAAAAATTCATTTTTGACTGTCTGTTGACTTTTTGGGTCAAACGGGTCGTCTGTTGACTGTTTGAGCTGCTGACGGTGCGTCTGAGTGAATTGAAGTTTGAAAATTTGTATGATGGTACTTTGAGATATATGGATGTGCATGAAATCCATTTGAGGTCTCAAAAGCTTGTTTCTCCTGTAAAAACAAGAAAACCCTAGTCAGGGACTATTTGTGTAGGAGACAGTTAAGCGTACCTGATTTTTTTGCAGTGTTGAGTCTCTGCTAATCGCGTGATATTCAGAAGACTTCTAGAACAAAAATCTTCGAATTTGGAATTGTAAAAGATTGATTTGATTGATGGTACAAAACACTGAGAATTGTACTGCCAGCAGTTTGGCTGTCAACTGACTGTTCAGGTATTGACGTAGCAGTTAGAGTGAAAAATCAACAGTCAAAATTAATTTTCTTTTTTTTTTGTTTTTGTTTTATGTGAAAGATTAAAGTTTATTTACATGACTTGTTAAAAAAAAACACAGACATAATAAATAACTAATATTTACTGTACGCGAGCAAAATTACCGATAATAACCCTGAAAATCATTTAATGCACAGAAAAATGAATATTTGACTGGCAGAAAACACATAAAATATTATCTGAGTAATTAAGCAATATTATGACAAATAGTACAACATTTAATACTGACAGTACAAATATTACATACTATATTGAACAGTACGACGAATAAACGGTACATTTAAGAAATAAGAAATACGGCAAATTTTAAGAATGATGATTGATAACCCATGCTACAAATAGTAACATGTAGATGATTGGGAGCATAAGCATCCCAGGTCCACAGTGTTCCGGGCTATGTAGACAGAAGAAAGACATGATCACCGTAGCAATGGTGATGACCATAAGAAAACATGTTTCCCACCGCTTCGCCATTTTGTCGGGGAAGAAGAAAGGATGGATTATGAAGTAGAAATTTGAGAGATGAATTAGAATTTGATGTGAGATTTTTATGAAAAAATGAGAGGTATTTATAGAGTGGAAAGAAGGATAGAGAAGTTGGGGAATGATGTGATTCCGTACAAAAGGAGAATTTGAGTGGAAGTAAGATTTGAAAGAAAGTGGAGATAGTGTTGAGAAAAAGAGAGATGTAGAGAATAAAGTTAGGATTTGATTTTTGAAAAAGATTTTTGAAAATAATGGAATATAGTACAAAAATTAGTGGGAAACAAAAGATAATAATAATCTGCTTGTTACCAGTACAGTCTGAGTTTCCTGATTCTGCGCCTGCAAAAAGATTTAACTCTGTACCAATTGTGTCAGTACTATTTATCTGTAAATAAATAAATAGCATGTGTGAAGTAATAAACAGTATTTGGCGTTTGCGTAAGAATAAATTCAACTGCAAGCCAAATTAGTGTATAAGAAAAATTCTAAAAACTAAGTATTTCATATGTCAGGATATTTGTTGAAATAAAAATCCATGATTATATGAGAATCTTAATTTTCAGATTGGAGTTTTCTTGAAAAAAAATGCGGGCAAATTTTGGGGTATAACAGTTGCCCCTATTCAATCTTCTTAAACCTGAAGAGATTGTCTGAAATCTGAAGGTAGAAGATGATTGAATATTTAGATGCCCTGAAAATTTGCACTTACCTTGATCAGAAGAGATGTTGGAAGTTGCATTTGAATATCGTCTGCGAAACGTTGTTGGCAGATTGAAACATTACCTGAGATGGGCTTTCAGATGCCACCTGGTAAATGTGTTGATGGTTTGTTCATCAGGATGAATCCATTGATTATATCTTGATGAAGGATTTGAAAGTCTTTGTGTTGACTGTTTCGGAACCGTCCAAGGTTACCGCTTTAAGTCTAGGGGGATGATTTCTACGGAACTTGTCCAAAGTTTTTTCGCTTTAGATTTTGAAAGTTGATCATTGTGGAATCGTCGGAGGTAACAGCTTTAGATCTTTGATGTTAGATCGTTCTTGAACCGTATGAGGTATCGACTTTAGATCTGCAATGTTAGATCGTTCTGGAACCGTCTGAGGTATCAACTTTAGATCTGTGATGCTAGATCGTTCTAGAACCGTCTGAGGTATCAACTTTAGATCTGCAATGTTAGATCGTTCTGGAACCGTCTGAGGTATCAACTTTAGATCTGTGATGTCTGTTTTTGAGTTGATAGGTGATCAGAATGAATCTTCGGCTTGATTATATCTGAGAGAACCGTTCATGGAATTCAGGTGAACACTGCATGTGATTGAGAACATCTTTGTTGAAGATATCCGTCTACCTGAAAAATCAAGTTAGTGATATGCAATGTTTATGATGCATGTAATGTGAGATATTCTCGAGTTAAAGGAGAAATATGCATGTTATGTTGTGTATGAATATGCGTATGAATACGCGCATGATGCATGATGTATGATGTATGATGTATGATGTATGAATGTGAATATGAATGTGTGATGTATGAGTGTGATGTCAAGCTTTTATTTGGGAAAATAAATTTCCGTCAGTCATCTGGATATGACTATATTGTGATTGTTGATGATCTTTTGTCTTGTTTGAGTATCCTCGGCTGGGCAAATTCTTTGAGAACCATGGTACTCTGTTGAAGGATCTTTGACTATCACTTGGGAATGAAAGGTAGCTGGAAGTTCTGATGCCCTTTCAAATGGGAATGAGGAAGATGCATAATCCTCCGATGCACTATCTGACCAAGTCCGGGTGCAGGGATCACACCTTCTGAAGATAGTAATCTAGAACAACCCTGCTGGGGGATAAGACTTCTTTTGAAGAGAAAATCTTTTTGAGGAATTTGCTGAGAAATGCGTTTCTCTTGGGGATTTTCTTCTGATGGGATGATGTCCAGATAATTGGGACATTACCTGAATGCTTTTCCTGTTTTTCCTGGTAAACATCAATCATATTCAAATGCACATGTTCATTCAGAATTATCATTGGGACGTTTACGTATTTAAAACAGAAAAAGTGAAAATAGTGATTTTTGAGCCTAAGCTGCATTGATTTTTGAAAAAGAGCCATGATAGGCTGATTAGCACAGGGAGACAACAATCCTAGAAGTAGGAAATTGTCAGAAAGTTTGGGAAAATATTTATAAAGATAAATAGCTATGTGAAAACAATCCAGTCAAGTTTCAATTCTGCTATTGCCAATCTGTCTTCGAGCATCTCATCCCTCACTTGTTGGAAGAAAGAGATTGGACTGATCGGTGTCTTTGAGGTGTTGAATCTTGATGGTGAGTAGGCAACTAAACGGAACATAGTTGTATGCTTCACTCCCTAAACTTTGCCTAGGCTGCCCTTTCAGGTTTTCAGCCTATCGGGATAGTATTTGTTTAGTCTCTAATTTTTGCCTGGACCGCCCTTTCGGGTTTTCAATCCACCGAGACGCTCATTTTTTTCCTAAGTTGCCCTTTCAGGTTTTCAACTTAGCGAGCTGCTTTTTTTCTTTTTAAGCGAAGTATTTTTTGACTATGTCAGCATTCACAGGGTGTGGGAAATCCTCACCATCCATGGTGGTAAGCAACATGGCGCCGCCGGAGAATATTTTCTTGATTATGAATGGTCCCTCGTAGGTGGGAGTCCATTTGCCTCTGGGATCACCTTGTGGTAAGATGATGCGTTTGACAACCAAGCCACCAGTTTGGTATGCTTGACTTTTGACTTTTTTGTTGAAGGCTTTGATCATACGCTTTTGGTATAGCTGACCATGACAAATAGCTGCGAGCCTTTTCTCATCAATCAAGTTTATCTGGTCCAACCGTGTTTGAATCCAATCGTCTTCGTCTAGATTGGCTTCTTTCATAATCCTTAGGGAAGGAATCTGAATTTCAATTGGAAGAACTGCCTCCAAACCATAGACTAAGGAAAATGGAGTTGCCCCTGTTGAAGTACGCACAGATGTGCGATAACCATGAAGAGCAAAAGGTAACATCTCATGCCAGTCTTTGTAGGTTACTGTCATTTTTTGTATGATTTTCTTGATGTTCTTGTTGGCAGCTTCCACCGCGCCGTTCATCTTTGGTCGATATGGAGAAGAATTATGATGTTTGATCTTGAACTGTGTGCAAAGTTCAATAATCATTCTGTTGTTTAGATTTGTGCCATTGTCCGTGATAATCCGTTCAGGGATGCCGTACCGACAAATGAGATTGTATTTGATGAACCGGGCCACCACATTTTTGGTGACAGAAGCAAATGAAGCTGCTTCTACCCACTTTGTGAAGTAGTCAATAGCGACCAGGATAAAGCGATGTCCGTTGGAGGCAGTAGGTTTGATTTCTCCAATCATATCAATACCCCACATTGCAAAAGGCCAAGGAGCCGTCAGGACGCTTAATGGAACTGGAGGTACATGTACTTTGTCAGCGTATATCTGGCATTTGTGACATGTTCGGGAGTGATGATGGCAGTCTGTTTCCATGGTAGACCAGTAATAACCTGCTCTCAGGATCTTTTTACCCATTGTATGTCCACTGGAATGAGTACCGAAGGCACCATTGTGTATTTCTTCCATGATCTGTTCTGCTTCCTTCTTGTTTACACAGCAAAGTAAAGTCGAGTCATGGTTGCGTTTGTATAAAGTTCCATTACTTAGAAAGAATTTGGCAGCAAATCTCCTTAGAAACTTTCTGTCGTTAATGGATGCCCCTTCAGGGTACTCCTGAGCTTCGAGATATCTTTTTACTTCATGGAACCATGGTTTTTCCTCGGTTCCTTCGGTATCGATCTCATTGCAATAGGATGGTTCATCTTGCCTGTAGATGGTGATCATAGGCGCCTCGTTGTCCCACCTGACTTTGAACATGGATGACATGGTAGCTAAAGCATCAGCTAGTTGATTTTCCTCGCGTGGGATGTGTTCGAAAGTGATTTCTTCGAAGTAAGGAATCAAACTCAGCACATATTCTTTGTAAGGAATTAGATTCGGGTGCTTTGTGTCCCATTCCCCTTTGACTTGGTAGATTACCAAGGCCGAGTCTCCGTAGACTTCCAGGAATTTGATTCTTAGATCGATTGCAGCTTTAAGACCCAGAATACATGCTTCGTATTCGGCTATATTGTTAGTGCAATTGAAGAATAACCTAGCAGTGAATGGTGTATGACCTCCTGCGGGGGAAATGATCACAGCTCCGATGCCATTGCCAAGTGCATTAGAAGCTCCATCAAAAACCATAGTCCACCGGGATCCTGGCTCGGGTCCTTCTTCTGGTCCTGGTTGTTTGTAGTCATTGACTAGCATAATGTCTTCGTCTGGAAAGTCAAAGTTCAATGCTTGATAATCATCCACTGCTTGATGAGCCAAATGATCAGCTACCACACTTCCTTTGATTGCTTTTTGTGAAGTGTATTGAATGTCATATTCTGTTAAGATCATTTGCCATCTCGCTATTCTTCCAGAGAGAGCAGGTTTTTCGAACACGTATTTGATGGGATCCATCTTGGAGATTAGGAAAGTGGTGTGATTTAGCATGTACTGTCTTAGTCGGCGAGCTGCCCAAGTTAAGGCACAACAAGTTTTTTCGAGTAGTGAGTATCTTGTTTCACAATCGGTAAACTTTTTGCTAAGATAGTAGATTGCGTGCTCCTTTCGGCCGGATTCGTCATGTTGTCCTAGTACACACCCCATTGAGTCTTCTAACACAGTTAGGTACATTATCAGAGGTCTGCCTTCCACAGGTGGCAACAAGATTGGAGGTTTTTGGAGATATTCTTTGATTTTGTCAAAGGCTAACTGGCATTTGTCATTCCACCTTTCCACTTGATCTTTCTTCAACAGTTTGAAGATCGGCACACAAGTAGTAGTCATGTGGGCAATAAATCGGGCGATGTAATTTAGACATCCCAAGAATCCTCTGACTTGTTTCTCGGTACGAGGTATAGGCATTTCTTGAATGGCTTTAACCTTGGCGGGATCAACCTCAATACCTTTGCTGCTGACGATGAAACCTAAGAGTTTGCCGAATCTTACTCCAAAGGTACACTTATTTGGGTTCAGTTGCAACTTGTATTTCTTGAGTCTGTCAAACAACTTGTGTAAATGACCCAGATGTTCTTCCTCGGTGTTGGATTTTGCAATCATGTCATCGACATACACTTCTATTTCTTGATGAATCATATCATGAAATAGCGCTACCATTGCACGTTGATAGGTTGCTCCTGCGTTTTTCAGACCAAAGGGCATTACTTTGTAACAAAAGGTTCCCCAGGGTGTTGTGAAGGTTGTTTTTTCCATGTCTTCGGGTGCCATCTTGATTTGATTGTACCCTGAGAATCCGTCCATAAAGGAGAATACCTTGCATTATGCGGTATTGTCAACCAGTACATCGATGTGTGGTAAAGGGAAATCATCTTTGGGGCTTGCCCGGTTCAGATCTCTGTAGTCCACGCACATTCTGACTTTCCCGTCTTTTTTAGGTACAGGCACGATGTTAGCTATCCAAGGAGGATAATTTACAACTTTTAGGAATCCGGCATTGAACTGTTTTTCAACCTCGTCTTTGATCTTTTTTTGACATATCAGGCCTACTCCTTCGTAGTTTCTGTTTGACTGGAATGCTACCTTCTTTGATTGGCAGGCGATGAACTACAATGTCTGTGTCAAGGCCTGGCATATCTTCATAGGACCAGGCGAATATCTCGACGTAGTCTCGCAGCATTTGAATCAGTCTTTGCTTGATGCTGTGTTCTAAATCAGCCCCTATTTTGACTTCTTTCTTTTCTTCGTTGCTGCCCAAGTTGATGACCTCAATTGGCTCCTCGTGAGGCTGTATGGCCTTGTCTTCTTGTTCTAGCAGCCTTGCAATTTCTCTTGGCACTTCACAATCTTCCTCACTTTCGTCCTCAGTTTGGTAGATCGGACTTTCAAAGTCATGACGGGCAATAGCAGAATCGTTGTTGACTGGATCCAAAGTGTATGTGAATCTGCATGTTAGTTATGTGAGTGTGTGTGAAGAAAAAACATAGCTATTTGAAAGCGAAGAAAGAAAGAAAAAGGATCACAAAATTTTAAATATGCAAGCGTCCCATGATTTTATTGAATGCACATGATCATGATATGATAAGCCCTTATAGAAGGACCAGTGTGCTAAGGCACACGGCTTTCAAGCTCATGGTTCGATTGTTCAGGAACCATTTTTATCTTTGCACAATATACACAAAGAAAACAGGAAATGGCATTTACTCCTGGTCAAAGGAGATCACATCCTCAGCTTTCCTGTTGTTCAATCCACTGTTGTGAGCAGGGAGTATCCAGCTGTTCCAGTTGCAGTTGTCTTCTTCATCTTCCACAGCATTGATTTCGTTAGTGGGAAAATGAGCCGGTATCTCTGTTGGCTGAGCGAGATGCTCGATAAGGCCGTCCCATGCAGTCGGGATGATGTTTTGAATAGAGACTTGTGCATCCTGATGAGGAGTGTATTCTGACAGAAAGCAACCTTCGTTATTTGGTATTTCCCTGGTTTCTTCAAGAGTGAAATTGTCATCGTAATGTTCATCCCATCCAGTTGGGACAATGTCCTTCATAGCAATTTGTGAGCTCGGAGGAGCGGAATATTTCACCATATAGTCATATTTGCCGCTGGGTTCTCCTAGCGTGTCCCATACTTCTTTGGGTGTATTTTGATATTGCTCAGTGACGGGACTTGTGAAACTTTTATCATTTTCAATTTGATCACCCCATCCATTCGGGGTAATGTCTTCCATAGCAATATAAGAATTCTGAGGTGCGGTATACTGATAATTATACCCGTCACTTGGTTCTCCCACAGCATCCCACATTCCCATGGAAATGGGTGGAATCTCATCTGGATATGGCTGAATGATATGGTTCAAGAACACTCCTTCATCTTCAATAGCGTTTACTTCTTGGCTGACGAAGTGTGACATTAATCCTCCAGAACGAGGACTTTGACTATTCTTTTGATCTTCACTATCATAGCCCAGGCCTAGCTTGTCAGACTTGTAGGGTATATCGGGAAGCTGTCCCCATACTGTGCAATCACCCTGTTCAATCATGGCTTTGGCATCTTTGAGAGAAGCCATAGTTGTAGTTGGAGTAGCAGGAATATGCTTGGTGGTAGAGACATCTGGGGAGACCACCTCAAATGATTGGCATGGAGTTTCGATGAATTCGTCCTCCAACTCGACATATTTGGAATTGCTTAGGTGACTAACCACATATTCCTCTTCGCCATAGACTGTGACAATCTTTCCTTTTACTGGATATTTTAACTTCTGATGCAGGGTAGAAGTTACAGCGTTTGCCCCATGTATCCAAGGGCGTCCAAGTAAACAGGAGTAAGCTGGGTGAATTTCCATTACATAAAAGATAGAATCGAAGATTCGAGAACCCACTCTGATTGGGAGATTCACTTTTCCGTATACCGTTCTTGTTGACCCGTCAAAGGCTCTTACCACAACATCGCTTGGTTGTAACATAATTCCTTCGAAGTCAAGCTTTTCTAGTACTGTTTTCGGTAACACGTTCAAAGAAGAACCGTTATCTACTAGCACATGAGATAGAGTGGTGCCATTACATTCAATGGAGATATGTAAGGCTTTGTTGTGATTTTTTCCAGCAGGGGTTAGATCCACATCAGAGAAACCGAGAGCATTGCTCATGGTTAGATCGGCAACACAATTCTCAAATTGGTCGACTGATATCTCTTGAGGCACATGCGCAGCTTTAAGGAACTTCATCAGAGCTTTGGCATGAGCTTCTGAATATTTTAGCAGAGATAGCATTGAGATTTTTGAAGCGGTGTGCCCCAGTTGCTCAACAATATTGTAATCACTCTTGCAGATGATTTTCAATATTTCCTCCATTTCTTGCTTTGATGAATCCTTAGCAGTGATCTCCACCGGGGTTTGAACTTGTTCAACTTGTGGCTCTTTGCCTCGAGCGCTGTTATCTTGATTAGGAACTGGGACTCGGACTGGACCGGCAGCAATATTTGGTGAAAAGATTCTTCCACTTCTCGTGATCTTGCTGGTACCCACAATATTACCCACAGTTGGAGTAGTTAACTTTGCGGCCTCTTCAGTCGAGGTACCCTGCTTAACTCCATGAACATAAACATTAGTGTCGTATCCCCATGGGACAGCTTTGTCTGAGGAGTATGGAAATGGAGTTGGACTAGCAATGACTACTGATGCCACTTTGAGTGTAGCAGAAATTTTGAATGGAGCCTTGGCAGAGATTTTGAATGGTAAGCTGGAGATCACTGAGGCATCCTCTATTCTCATCCCGTTTGTAAAGACTTCGCACAGCACGTCTGTGGACCTCCGATTTTTTTAATCCCGGGCCATACCTCTGTTCTGTAGAGATACGTGAACTGACTCTTTTTTATCGCTTAATGCTTTCGCATTTTTGAAAATTCACAGAGTCGCCACCGACCTTTTATTTTATCCAATTAAGGAAAGGTTTATAAAAGAAACAGAAAAAAGACCTTTAAGAAATTCTGGGTAAGGGGGTAGGTTATACAAAGGGAAGGTGTTAGCACCCTTTGTATCCATGGTTATCCATGGGCTCTTAAGTTTGCTTAGCTCACTTGTTTTTCGATCACTTTTCAATTGCTCTGAAATTGCTCATATGTGGTTTCAAATACCTTTGTAATTTGAATTTTGTAATGATCCGTGTGTGGATGTATACAAAATGCTTGTTTATCTTTCGAAAGATGTTTTGAAAAGAACGTTAACTTTGTAATAATCCGTGTTTGGATGTATACAAAGTATTGTCTTTTTTGAAAGTTTTGTTTTGAAAAACAACAGTGTATGAGAATTTTGTTTGTTTTGATTTGAGCAAGCAAACTAGGAGGTCTACCCTGAGTTGTAAGGTCTTTATCCTAGTTCCTTTAAAAATCTATCCTTTCACCGGATATAAACGCAAGGTTCGATTTTGTACTCGAAACAGTAGAATTTTGACTTTGATTTTGAAAAGAATGAGAAGGGATTACCTTAAGAGGTGCAAGTGTGATTGTGTTTGTATTCAGATATTTTATCTTTGAAGTTAGTGATCTAACGGTTCAATTTTATCTTTGACATACACGCAGTTTATATTTGCTGGAAATTAAAATGCGGAAATGTAAAGTGCGGAAAGTAAATCTACGCTATTACATCGATTGTGCAGGAAATGTAAACTAGCCTATTTACATGAATTTGACATCCTATACATTTATCTAGGAATTTAAATTGCAAGAAAAATAAAAAGGCATGTTTTTGGATTTTTTATGATTGGTTTTAATTATAATTAATGCATGATTAATTAAATTAAATGAAGAAAAAAGATGAAAATAGATTTAAACCTAGAAATTAAGTTTAAAATATGTACAAAACATTTGTTAATTGATTTTAAAACAAAACTAATTTTTTTGGAATTTTTGGAAATGGATTTGAAATTGATTTAAGCTAATTAAAACATAATTATGCAAATAATTATACAAATAATTAAAACTTAAAGATAAAATTATTCAAAATATGTACAAAATTAGTTTATAATATATAAACAATATTTAACATTAAGAACAATTTTTTTTATGATTTTTTGATTGGTTAGAATAATTAAGAAGCAAGTATATAAATATATACTAATTAATTATGCAAAATATTGAAATTTTGAAGAAAAATAAAATATTTTTATTTCAGAAAATAATATATTATTTTAGAAGTCTAAAAATATTTTTTGTGTATTTTTTGGATTTTTAAAATTATTTTTAATTAATTTAACAAAGAAATTAAAATAAAAATAGAAAAGAAAAGGATACTGATCAGGTGTGTTAGGCTGGAGAGTGCATGGTATGGACTGCTTGTATGATGCGTTGGATTGGCTTTGAGATTGATCATGTGGCTCAGATTGAAGAGTGCATGATGTAATGATGGGATTGCATGCGCTGAATTCAAAGGAATTCAAACTTCTGATGGGGTCCACATGCGCCAAAACTAGCCAATAGGGAAGCAGGATCAGGCCACGCGTGCAGTCAAACGTTCAACTATACTATTCACCTTCTTCTTCCTTTTTCCTACGGATTTTGCTGCGGATTTAGCAGCGAAATTACCTGCGGATTTTTCTTGCTTTTTCCATGCTTTTAGGAACCTGCAAAAACGTTAGTTCCAAACAATAAAAGCAACCCAGATCCCCTAATTAGGATGCTCTGAGTCCAAATATGATGTTAGTTTCGCTGTTTGAAAGCTGTAGCTATGGATTCGATGGAGTTGAAGTTTTGGTACGCATGAACATTCGTTAATGGCATGGAACGATTCTCACGTGGGAGCTTACATGTTAAGGCCCAGATCTAGCTTATAGGACCACATGAACTTATTGGAATGATTAGATTATATGGAGGTTGATTAAATATAGGAAAACGAAAATTATTTAAGTATGAACATGAAGAACACTATGCATGTGTTACGACTCTCATGGGACCACACAAAGAGTTTATTCTTACTTTATATGTTCTTAGAAGATGATTGGAATGATTGTTTTGTATTGATATTGATTGGAATATGAAATTTGAAAATTACAAAAGTTATGAGATTTTTTGAGAATTTTGTGAAGTTGATGGCTATGCTCTTGCTATATTTTCGTGTGTCTCTTGTTGTTGATGTATTCCACTTCTTTTATAGGCCAAAGGCTGCTTGGAAGTGAAGCTAAGAGCATTGATTGCTTTGTTGAAAGTTTGATTTTTAAATATTAAAAATCTTTGAAAACTTGACCAAGTCTTGCTCTCCTTCAATGCATTTGCCTTGTACTTCATTTGTCTGCAGAAAAATGGAGATTCTTTGATGAGTCATGCTTGAATTGTAAGCTACCATTTATCCATCCATTTTCCCTTTAATTTTAATCTTAAAATAAGATAAAATTATGCTAAAAATGGATAAAAAAAGGTGTGGGCTTAGTCTTGGTCGTGGGAGGCCCATAACATCATGGAAATGATGTTTGAATGCTGAAAACTTGGCCCCATTTGGAAAATATACATTTTTGAGCAATGTTGATTTCATGTATTTTCCCAAAATTTAGCCAACTTCAACAAGGTGTAAATCCTTCAATTTTTGTCATATGAAGGAGATCTTGCACTTTTTGGAAACCTCAAAGAGTCCTCTAACCAATGCCTTTGGTCTCATGTCAAAATGATTTTTGAATCTCCTTGTGTGTCCTTTTGAAAAAAGTGTCTTTTTGTTGACTTTGAAAATGACCTGTAATGTCTTTGGTCATATTTTTCAAATGGTGAATCCAATGACCATGGGATCAATGGAATTTGAAAGATAATTGAATTTCCTTAAAAAAAAACTTTGGTTTGAATTTTTTGGATGAAGGATGAGAGAGTTATGATCAGTCAAAGTTGAGTTGACTTTTCAGGCAAAAACCCTAATTTTGAATCTTAGGGTTTTGTTGATTTTTGATCTTTCCTTGATGAATTATGATCATCCAATGATCAAATGATGAATCCTTTGACAAAATATGGACTTTGACAAAAAAATTCATTTTTGACTGTCTGTTGACTTTTTTGGTCAAACGGGTCGTCTGTTGACTGTTTGAGCTGCTGACGGTGCATCTGAGTGAATTGAAGTTTGAAAATTTGTATGATGGTACTTTGAGATATATGGATGTGCATGAAATCCATTTGAGCTCTCAAAACTTGTTTCTCCTGTAAAAACAAGAAAACCCTAGTCAGGGACTGTTTGTGTAGGAGACAGTTAAGCGTACCTGATTTTTGTGCAGTGCTGAGTCTCTGCTAATCGCGTGATATTCAGAAGACTTCTAGAACAAAAATCTTGGAATTTTGAATTGTGAAAGATTGATTTGATTGATGGTACAAAACACTGAGAATTGTACTGCCAGCAGTTTGGCTGTCAACTGACTGTTCAGGTATTGACGTAGCAGTTAGAATGAAGAATCAACAGTCAAAGTTAATTTTCTTTTTTTGTTGTTTTTGTTTTTGTTTTATGTGAAAAATGAAAGTTTATTTACATGACTTGTTAAAAACACAGACATAATAAATAACTAATATTTACGGTATGCGGGCAAAATTACCGATAATAACCCTGAAAATCATTTAATGCACAGAAATAGGAATATTTGACTGGCAAAAAACACACAAAATATTATCTTAGTAATTAAGTAATATTATGACAAATAGTACAACATTTTAATACTGACAGTACAAATATCACATACTATATTGAACAGTACGACGAATAAACGGTACATTTAAGAAATAAGAAATACTGCAAATTTTAAGAATGACGGTTAATGACCCATGCTATGAACAATAACATGTAGATGATTGGGAGTGCAACCATTGCAGGTCCACACTCTTCAGGACTATGCAGGCAGAAGAAAGTCATGATCACCGTAGCAATGGTGATGACTGTAAGAAATAGTGTCTCTATCCACTTTGCCATTCTTGTCAGGGGAGAAGAGAAAATAGATATGAGGTAGGAATTTGAAAGATGAGTTGGAATTTGATGTGAGATTTTATGGAAGAAAATGAGAGGTATTTATAGAATGGCAAGAAGGATAGAGACGTTGGGGAATGATGTGATTCCGTACAAAAGAAAAAAATTGAGTGGAAATAAGATTTGAAAGAAAGTGTATGATAGTGTTGGGAAAAAAAGAGAGATGTAGAGAATAAAGTTAGGATTTGATTTTTGAAAAAGAGATTTGAAAAGATTTTTGAAAATAATGGAATATAGTACAAAAATTAGTGGGAAACAAAAGATAATAATAATCTACTTGTTACCAGTACAGTCTGAGTTTCCTGATTCTGCGCCTGCAAAAAGATTTAACTCTGTACCAATTGTGTCAGTACTATTTATCTATAAATAAATAAATAGCATGTGTGAAGTAATAAACAGTATTTGGCGTTTGCGTAAGAATAAATTCAACTGCAAGCCAAATTACTGTATAAGAAAAATTCTAAAAACTAAGTATTTCATATGTCAGGATATTTGTTGAAATAATCCATAATTATATGAGACTCTTAATTTTCAGATTGGAGTTTTCTTGAAAAATATGTGGGCAAATTTTGGGGTATAACAACGTCCATAGAAGGGAGCCTTTCAAACATAATGATACGGCGATCCATCCACTTTTGAATTCCCATTCTTAGATTTTCATAACCATTGGGCAGGTATGAGCAATAAAAGCAATCGGGGTCACACCCTGGAAAATAACCAGCTTGGATTAGCTTTCCTTTGACTTCGCAGAGTGGAGTTGATAATTCGTTCACATCATAGGTGTAAACAGTGTCCAAGATAGCGTTGACAGTTTTGTCATGCTTTGGCATAGGTGCAGTGATGACATTTGGAGTTTCTGGAGGATCGAACTCAATTTCCCCAGCATTTATCATATCTTGTATTTTATTTTTCAAGGCCCAGCAGTGATCTGCGTCATGTCCTGGACAGTTTGAGTGATATGCACATGTCGCATCAGGGCGATAATTTGGAGAGGAAGTGTTGACATTCTTTGGAGGACCTTTTAATGTGATCAGATCTGCTTTTAGCAAGTGCTGCAATGCCTGAGAGATTGGCATGTTGATTCTGGTGAAATTTCTTCTTGGTGCATCTGGTCGATGCGTATATTTTGGCTGTTGATCTTTTTGAGGTGCAGATGCGGAGATCAGAACTGCCCCTATAGATTGATGCTGCTCACTTTTGCGACTTTTCTGAATTTGTGTTGCATTGACCTCATTTCTCCCGCTGATGGGCCTTTTTGTAGTACCAGAGGAGGAACCTATTTGAATTTTTCCATTTTGAATGCCACTTTCGACACTTTCTCCGATCAGTATCAAGTCAGTGAAACCTGATGATGAGCTTCCCAGCAAATGGCTATAGAAAGGGTCAGTTAAAGTGCCCATGAACATGTCGACTAGTTCGCGATCAGATAAGGGTGGTTGAACCCTTCCAGCCATATCTCTCCACTTTTGTGCATATCCTTTGAAACTTTCTTTTGGTCCCATAGACATGCCCCTCAGTTGAGTACGGGTTGGCGCAAGATCAGCATTGTATTGGTACTGTTTGTAAAAAGCAGCAGCTAATTCTTCCCAAGTATGAACCTTGGTATTTTCCAGCTGGTAGTACCACTCGAGGTATGTACCCGACAGACTTTCTTGGAAGAAGTGAATCCACAATTTGTTGTCTGTTGTATGAGGTTGTATCTTCCTCACATAGGATCTCAGATGTAGTTTCGGGCAGGAAACTCCGTCATATTTTGCAAAGACAGGAACTTTGAATTTTGGAGGGATAACAACATCCGAGATGAGCCCCAGATCATTGAAATCTAAGCCAGGTATTTTTTGTATCTCTATAGCTTTCATACGGTCTTCCAGCTGTTGGTATTTGTCATCATCCGGTTCGTCCCTAGAATGATCATCTTCTTCATTTGAAGAGAGAGAGGGCTTAGCAGAACCCTGGTTGCTTTGATTGTCTTCTTGTTCACCATCACCGACTGTTTCAGGGATCGGTGGCTTTTTGAACTTTTTGACTGGGATTTTGATCTTCCTTTTCAGGTGACTCAAGCCTACAGATCCTTTGGGCTTCTTTTTCTTCTTGATTATCAGGGATTTCAGTTCTTGTTGCCCCTTTGCCAGTTCCAGAATTGCCACTTGAACTTGGGCATTCTGTTCTTCGAGATTCTTGATGCTTGTCTCAGATTCCATCTCTTCTGACTGAAATAAACAGCGAGGAGATGAGAAATCCGCCATGTGAACCTGTTATGCAATGTGTATGTACGGATGCAATGTATATGAATGAAATGTATATGCAATGTATGCAATGCATGAAATGAAATGTGTGTGCAATGTTTCAAGGATCTTAGAGTTTAGATTTGTTAAAGAAGAAACAAACGTTAGTTAATCAATTTATTCTTTTTTTTCTTTGCCTCATTTGGGCTTACAAGACAGAAATAAAATAAATGATCCTTCAGGTCTCCCTTGGACGCTTTCTCTTTGCCCCCAGGAATGTGTTGATCTGCCGTTCTTCTTGAAGCTGTCCGGTGAGCTCCAATATCCTTCTCTCATAGTCCTGACAGTGTGCTTTGAAGGTGTCTCTTTCCTCTTTTAGTTGAACCCAAGATTTTTGCAACTCTTCTAGGTCAGTTGGCATATCCGGGTGTAGAATAACTTGAGGTTCGTATCCTTCGACCTCTGGTTCAATAGTCACAGGTAGAATAGTGGGATATGGCATGATGAGTTTCTGAGCATGAGTACGGACCCATCTGAGGTAAGGTTCCATAGGGATAGAATTCCATTGCCCCAAAGTTTTGCTTTCTATTCTATAGACACTGTCCCATGCATGTATGAATCTTCGTCGGTGTCTATGAGAATCATTCTCGTAATCAAACACAATGCCACGGATAATCATATCATGAGGACCGTTGCTCCTTGCATATCCGAATTGGCGTAGAGCTAAAGAGGGATTGTAAGTGATGCCTCCTTTGATGCCAAGGAGTGGTACATTAGGGTACTCTCCACAATGATCAATGATAGTAATGTCTCTTTGAAAGAAGTTGTTCCACCGGATATCTGAATGAGACAAAGACATAATCCTGCGAGACCATTGCATTCTTTGTTCATTTCTCAACACTGATCGGGGAAGATGAAATGTAAACCACCTAGCCAGTAGTGGTATACAGCACATGAGAGTTCCTCGTTTCTTCATGGTACGAGTGTGTAGAGAATGTAGAATGTCTCCCAGTAATGTTGGTACCGGGTTACGGATTAGGAAAAGGTTGATGATGTGTACACTAATGAACTGGTCGGGATTTGGGAATAAAACCAACCCATAGATCAATAGGGCCATAACCTCCTCAAAAGCTGGATAACTTTTGTTCTCTAGCAGTAGTCGAGCCTTTTCCAATAAGAACTTGGCAAGCAAACCCTTAACTCCACTCTTTGTTTCCCAATTGGACTCGATTTCTGATTTCCGCAGATGTAAAGCAGCAGCAATGACTTCTGGTTTTGGAATCCTTTCTAAACCAGTGAAAGGTAATTGATTTCGAACAGGCAATCCAATTAGTTCAGAGAATTCTTCCAAAGTGGGTACCAACTGGTAATCAGGAAAGGTAAAGCAATGATGTTCAGGGTCAAAGAACTGGAACAGGACCCGTATCATGTCTTCTTCAAATTTTGAGGTAACCAAATGGAGTAGGTGACCATGCCTTTCGGTGAATTGAACATTCCTGGGGAATTCTGACACTAAGTCTTTTAGTTCAGATGGTACCGTTGAGATGTTGATTCGGATGTAATCTCGGGTGGCGGGAGCCATTACCTGCAAAAACAAAGGTAAACTCTTTGATCCTTGAAGTGTTTTGTGAGAAAATGATATGCTTATGATGCAAACATGTGGCACACAAATACAAATCAAACAATAGCCTTAGGTTTAAAGGCTTGCATGGAGCTGATAGGTGATACCCTCCCCACTGAAGTTGAGTTGGTTAAAACCTGTCCTAGAATAGTATTCGGGTTCTATGATCCTTGGAAGTAACATCTCAATACGGCGCTCGAGCGGCCGATCAAAATATTCCTCGAGGATAACTAACTTCGATCAATTTCAAAGCTAACCACTTAATAGGCCATAAGTCAAGTTCAACTAAAAAGGTTCTAAGACAAATTAGTGTTTAATGACATTTCGGAAGCCTAATATACTCCTTGATCGTTTTCAAGGGACATCAGTATAAACCAAAGTATCGCACTAATGATGACTACCAGATCAACCCTATCGGTACATGCCGTACAGTTTCCTTGGTCTATTATCATATACTTAAGGTATCTCGAGATTCGGGTTAGAATCTTTCACACAAGCAAAATACCCAAACAAACCTTTGAAAATTAGAGCAATCAAGTCAAACAATTGAAAACATCGAAGTAATCTATTCTCTTAAGGTAACCCCTTTTGAAAACATTTTTTTTTTGAAAGTGACTCCCCAGCAGAGTCGCCAGTTCTGTGGACCTCCTTTTTTTTCGGGCCATACCTCTGAGCGGGAGAGATACGTGAACTGACTCTTTTTTATCGCTTAATGCTTTCGCATTTTTTTTTGAAAATTCACAGAGTCGCCACCGACCTTTTATTTTATCCAATTAAGGAAAGGTTTATAAAAGAAACAGAAAAAAGACCTTTAAGAAATTCTGGGTAAGGGGGTAGGTTATACAAAGGGAAGGTGTTAGCACCCTTTGTATCCATGGTTATCCATGGGCTCTTAAGTTTGCTTAGCTCACTTGTTTTTCGATTACTTTTCAATTGCTTTAGAATGCTCATATGTGGTTTCAAATACCTTTGTAAATTGAATTTTGTAATGATCCTTGTGTGGATGTATACAAAATGTTTGTTTATCTTTCGAAAGATGTTTTGAAAAGAACGTTAACTTTGTAATGATCCGTGTTTGGATGTATACAAAGTATTGTCTTTTTGGAAAGTTTTGTTTTGAAAAACAACAGTGTATGAGAATTTTGTTTGTTTTGATTTGAGCAAGCAAACTAGGAGGTCTACCCTGAGTTGTAAGGTCTTTATCCTTATTTCCTTTAAAAATCTATCCTTTCACCGGATACAAACAAAAGGTTCGATTTTGTACTCGAAACAGTAGAATTTTGACTTTGATTTTGAAAAGAATGAGAAGGGATTACCTTAAGAGGTGCAAGTGTGATTGTGTTTGTATTCAGATATTTTATCTTTGAAGTTAGTGATCTAACGGTTCAATTTTATCTTTGACATACACGCAGTTTATATTTGCTGGAAATTAAAATGCGGAAATGTAAAGTGCGGAAAGTAAATCTACGCTATTACATCGATTGTGCAGGAACTGTAAACTAGCCTATTTACATGAATTTGACATCCTATACATTTATCTAGGAATTTAAATTGCAAGAAAAATAAAAGGCATGTTTTTGGATTTTTTATGATTTATTTTAATTATGATTAATGCATGATTAATTAAAATAAAATGAGGGAAAAGATGAAAATAAATTTTAAACCTAAAAATTAAGTTCAAAATATGTACAAAATATTTGTCAATTAATTTTAAAACAAAACTAATTTTTTTGGAATTTTTGAAATTGATTTGAAATTGATTTGAAATTGATTAAGCTAATTAATACATAATTATACAAATAATTAAAACTTAAAGAGAAAATTATCCTAAATATGTACAAAATTAGTTTATAATATATAAACAATATTTAACATAAAGAAAAATTTTTTTATGATTTTTTGATTGGTTAGAATAATTAAAAAGCAAATATATAAATATATACCAATTAATTATGCAAAATATTGAAATTATGAAGAAAAATAAAATATTTTTATTTCAGAAAATAAAATATTATTTTAGAAGTCTAAAAATATTTTTTGCGTATTTTTTGGATTTTTAAAACTATTTTTAATTAATTTAACAAAGAAATTAAAATAAAAATAGAAAATAAAAGGATACTAATCAGATGTGGTTGATTGGAGAGTCCATGGTGTGGAACACTTGTCAGGTGCGTTGGATGGAAAGTTGAGAAGATCCAAGGGCTCAGATCATGAGGGAGCATGATATGATGGTGGGGAACATGTGCTGAATCCAAGGAGATTCAAACTTTCTGACTAGGACCCACAAGTGCACGCGTGGATGGGAAGACTGGTTGACCAGCCAATGATCAAGAGCCACGCGAGCGGAAGGAAGAGTCAGCTTTGACTGACGAACCACGCTTGGACGCGTGGTCGTCTTCAACCTCCGTCTCTCTTATTTTTTCAAACAAATAGCGGGGGTTTTAAACCTCCTCTATTTTTACGATAAAAACGCCATTTTTGGTAGCTTCCCAAACCTGCAAAAATAAGCGTTAGGAATAAAAACAAGTGACCCAGATCCCCTAATTAGGATGCTCTGAGTCCAAATATGATGTTAGTTTCGCTGTTTGAGAGCTGTAGCTATGGATTCGATGGAGTTGAAGTTTTAGCACGCATGAACCTTTGTTAATGGCATGGGATGATTCTCACGTGGTAGCTTACATGTTAAGGCCCAGATCTAGCTTATGGGACCACATGAACTCAATGGAATGATTAGATTACATTGAGGTTGATTAAATATATGAAAACGAAAATTACTTATGTATGAACATGAAGAACACTATGCATGTGTTACGACTCTCATGGGACCATATTAAGGGTTCATTCTTACTTTATATGATCTTAGAAGATGATTGGAATGATTGTTTTGTATTGATATTGATTGGAATATGGAATTCGAAAATTACAAAGTGTATGGAAATTTTGAGAAATTTGATGAGTTTTCTTGCTATGCTTTTGCTATATTTCGTGTGTGTCCCTTCTCCCCCTTGTTGCTGAAATATTCTAGCCTATTTATAAGCCTTGAAGTGCTTAGAAACTAAGCTAATAAGCCTTGATTGTCTTTGTTGGAATCTTGACTTTCAAACTTAAAATCTAAGCAACCATTGCTTGAATCTTCCACACTCTTGCTCTAGGCTTCCTTTGCTGCCTTCCTTGCTGAATAATTAAGTCCCATGTGGAGACTTTAGCTTAGAAAATAAGCTATGCTTTATCCTTCCTTTTTTTCCTTTTTAATTTAATCTTAAATGATAAAATTAAATCAAAAAATGGAAAAAATGTTATGGGCTTAGTCTTGGTCGTGGGAGGCCCATAATAACATGGCAAACATGTTTGAACCATGAAAACTTGGCCCCATTTGGAAAAAATGCATTTTTGAGCAATGTTGGTTTTATGCATATTCCAAAATTTAGCCAACTTCAACAAGGTGTAAATCCCTCAATTTTTGTCATATGAAGGAGTTCTTGCACTTTTTGGAAACCTCAAAGAGTCCTCTAACCAATGTCTTTGGTCTCATGTCAAAATGACTTTTGTTGCTCCTTGTGTGTCCTTTTGAAAAAAGTGTCTTTTTGTTGAATTTGAAAATGACCTGTAATGTCTTTGGTCATATTTTTCAAATGGTGAATGCAATGACCATGGGATCAATTGCATTTGAAAGATAATTGAATTTCCTTCAAAATGAGCTTTGGTTTGAATTTTTTGGATGAAGGATGAGAGAGTTATGACCAGTCAAAGTTGAGTTGACTTTTCAGGCAAAAACCCTAATTTTGAATCTTAGGGTTTTGTTGATTTTTGATATTTCCTTGATGAATTATGATCATCCAATGATCAAATGATGAATCCTTTGACAAAATATGGACTTTGACAAAAAATTTCATTTTTGACTGTCTGTTGACTTTTTGGGTCAAACGGGTCGTCTGTTCACTGTTTGAGCTGCTGACGGTGCGTCTGAGTGAATTGAAGTTTGAAAATTTGTATGATGGTACTTTGAGATATATGGATGTGCATGAAATCCATTTGAGGTCTCAAAAGTTTGTTTCTCCTGTAAAAACAAGAAAACCCTAGTCAGGGACTGTTTGTGTAGGAGACAGTTAAGCGTACCTGATTTTTGTGCAGTGTTGAGTATCTGCTAATCGCGTGATATTCAGAAGACTTCTAGAACAAAAATCTTGGAATTTGGAATTGTAAAAGATTGATTTGATTGATGGTACAAAACACTGAGAATTGTACTGCCAGCAGTTTGGCTGTCAACTGACTGTTCAGGTATTGACGTAGCAGTTAGAGTGAAAAATCAACAGTCAAAATTAATTTTCTTTTTTTTTGTTTTTGTTTTATGTGAAAGATTAAATTTTATTTACATGACTTGTTAAAAAAAAATTACAGACATAATAAATAACTAATATTTACTGTACGCGAGCAAAATTACCGATAATAACCCTGAAAATTATTTAATGCACAGAAAAATGAATATTTGACTGGCAGAAAACACATAAAATATTATCTGAGTAATTAAGCAATATTATGACAAATAGTACAACATTTAATACTGACGGTACAAATATTACATACTATATTGAACAGTACGACGAATAAACGGTACATTTAAGAAATAAGAAATACGGCAAATTTTAAGAATGATGATTGATAACCCATGCTACAAATAGTAACATGTAGATGATTGGGAGCATAAGCATCCCAGGTCCACAGTGTTCCGGGCTATGTAGACAGAAGAAAGACATGATCACCGTAGCAATGGTGATGACCATAAGAAAAACATGTTTCCCACCGCTTCGCCATTTTGTCGGGGAAGAAGAAAGGATGGATTATGAAGTAGAAATTTGAGAGATGAATTAGAATTTGATGTGAGATTTTTATGAAAAAATGAGAGGTATTTATTGAAGGATAGAAAAACACTTAGAAAGGGGGGGTTTGAATAAGTGTAGCTTTAAAAACTTGACATGTAAAAATAAATTGCACAGTTATTTTTATCCTGGTTCGTTGTTAACTAAACTACTCCAGTCCACCCCCGCAGAGATGATTTACCTCAACTGAGGATTTAATCCACTAATCGCACGGATTACAATGGTTTTCCACTTAGTCAGCAACTAAGTCTTCCAGAGTCTTCTGATCACACACTGATCACTCCAGGAACAACTGCTTAGATACCCTCTAAGACTTTTCTAGAGTATACTGATCCACACGATCACTCTAGTTACAACCTGCTTAGATAACCTCTAAGACTTCCTAGAGTATTCTGATCCACACGATCACTCTAGTTCCTTACAACTTAATGTAATCTATTCTAAGAGTATTACAAATGCTTCTTAAAAGCTATAATCACAAACTGTGATATTTCTCTTAACGTTTAAGCTTAATCTCACTAATATATTACAACAGCAATGTAGTGAGCTTTGATGAAGATGAAGATTCTGAGCTTTGAATTTGAACAGCGTTTCAGCAAGTTTAATATGAGTTGTTTTGGTGCAGAATCGTTAACCTTGCTTCTCATCAGAACTTCATATTTATA
Source organism: Vicia villosa (assembly GCF_029867415.1). Lineage (NCBI taxonomy): Eukaryota > Viridiplantae > Streptophyta > Magnoliopsida > Fabales > Fabaceae > Vicia > Vicia villosa. The sequence goes on from NC_081185.1 coordinate 78,679,732, forward strand.
GGCGTTGGAGAAGATGACCGTTGAGTGCATTTAATGCTTTGCGTGTTCCGTACAGCATCGCATTTAATGTTATACGCTTTTGTCAACTACCTCGAGCCTTGTTCACGCTGTGTCTACTGACGTAGCCTTTAGTAGCTTTTAACGTTCCTTTTGTCAGTCAGCGTAGCTTGCCACTTGTACTTCCTTCTGATCTGATGTTTGTGAATACAACGTTTGAATATCATCAGAGTCAAACAGCTTGGTGCAAAGCATCTTCTGATCTTCTGACCTTGAAGTGCTTCTGAGCGTGATACCATCAGAACTTCAGTGCTTCTGTTCTCTTGTTCTTCTGATGCTTCCATAGACCCATGTTCTGATTCTGCTTCGACCATCTTCTGATGTCTTGCCAGACCATGTTCTGATGTTGCATGCTGAACCCTTTGAGACAAAGCTTCTGAGCGCTGAATTATGCATACTCTTTATATATATTTCCTGAAAAGGAAATTGCATTGGATTAGAGTACCATATTATCTTAAGCAAAATTCATATTATTGTTATCATCAAAACTAAGATAATTGATCAGAACAAATCTTGTTCTAACAATCTCCCCCTTTTTGATGATGACAAAAACATATATAAATGATATGAATTTGCGATCAGAAAGAACAGACGGCAAAAGACAAATTACACAGTTATAGCATAAGCATATGAATATGTCTCCCCCTGAGATTAACAATCTCCCCCTGAGATAAATAATCTCCCCCTGAAATAAATACTCGAAGAACTTTAATAAAAGACTTCCCTGATTATTTCGGTAGAGACGATCATATAAGCTTCTGTCTTCAGAGAATTCATAGCTTCTGACTTCTGCTTCCATTGGACAGCTTCAGAACTAGAATTTCCTTAGATCCCTAGAACACTCACAGCTTCTGATTCCTGCTTCCATCTAGGACAGCTTCAGAACTTGAATTTCTTTGATCTTCTGAACATTCACAGCTTCTGATTTCTGCTTCCATCTAGGACAGCTTCAGAACTTGAATTTCTTTGATCTTCTGAACATTCACAGCTTCTGATTTCTGCTTCCATTTAGGACAGCTTCAGAACTTGAGTTTTCTGGATCTTTAGAACATTCGCAGCTTCTGATTTCTGCTTCCCTCGGATAGCTTCAGAGCTTTGAATTTCTACCAACATCACTTCATGCTAGATTTGTATCAGAACATTGTTGAATGTACCAGAGCATCATCAGAGCATCTCTACATCCTGAAATGTTACAGAACAAAAACTAAACGACAAAAGTCAGCATGAACGAGTTAGAACATAAAATATATGTTCGAACACATTATATGTATCAGAGCCATATAGGCTAAAATAATGTATCAGAGCAAATAGAATTTTGTCAGAACAAATAGACAAATATGGATCAAATTCTATTATCAGTGCTACTGATTTCTGAAGCTTGATAGCACTCAGCTTGCTTCAGTTTCCATGGTTTTGCTTCTTGTGTTTGCTTTGAAGATTCTCTTTACTTCTTTATACCTGCAAAACACTTAAACCATATAGAACTTGCAGTTCTTGTTAGTGAATGTGTGGGAGCTTTACCCAGCAACTGATAGATTAATCAAATCATTTATCATTTATCTTCTCCCCCTTTTTGTCATAACATCAAAAAGAAAAAAAGATTCAGAGACAAACAAAACGAAACACACGGAGGAAGAAGATGATTTCATTTAAGTTCAAACAGCAGGTACAGAAGTACATGAAGATAAGAAAGATCAGATGCACAAAGACAGATGCAACGAAAAGAAAGAAACAACACAGACTCAATCTAAGATGGCCCTAGTCTTGACAAGATCTTGGTCAGCATCTCTTGAACCTTATTGTTGTGTCCTTCTTGCCTCACCATGAAAGCGCTATACTCAGCATTGAGTGAGCTTTGCTCATCCTGTCTCTTCTGAATTTCTTCCAGAGTCCTTGCAAGACGAGAAGATTCATCAGAAGAAGCTTCAACGCTTCTATCCACAGGGATGACATGTTGATCTGCAGCTTCCATAGATAGATCATTTGCAGGGATTTCCTCAACAGGAACAGTTTTAGCAACATGATCTTCAGCATCTGCTTCTTGCATAGAAGCATCTCCATATTCTGCAGCAGGAATTTCCGAGTCTCCATTCTCAAGTGCCTGAAGAATGGCAGCTAGATTCCTGGGAGCAGAAGGACCTTCAACTTCTGGTGGGTCAACAACTTCTGGAATGACCAAGCTTGGATCTTTCTCAGACGGGTTTTCCCTCAGATAGTCAAAAAGAGTCTTGAAATCTCCGAGCAGAACAGGATAATCAGGAATAAAGATAACAATATCCCTGCATGGATTTGCTTCCATTTCAGCAGCCAATCTTATTTGTTCCATCTCATCCAAGAAGGGCTTCTCCTCAGCAGCAACGCAATTTCTGAGAGGATGGTAGTATATACCATTATCTTCCTCCAGAAGGTAACCAGGGTAACCAGGGGCAGCAGCCACTAGTCTTTTCTGTACTCCCATTGCTTCTACTTGAAAATCCTTGCGAAATCTTCTCCAGAGATTTCTTGTAGAAACATCATCCAGACCATTTAGAAATGCATCCTTCAGAAGGTCTAGACTGCTAATCACCTCATGTCTGAAAAGTTCCAGGTAGGTATAGGGTTCAGGTTCAGGCGGATTGAAGGTGAATTTGTAGTCAGGGTAGAGAAGACAGTAAGGTTTGGATTTTCTGGTAGGTAAGGGATGGGATATAGAAGGTGGAGGTACGGTGGATGAGGAAGAAGGGATATCTGAGAGAATGATTGATGAGGATGGAATATCAGAATTGATAGATTGAGACGAGGATGGAGTGTTTGTAAAGGGAATTGGTGAGAAAGATTTATCAGAAGGAGTTGGGAGAAGAATACTTAAGGGAGTGGGGTTTAGAATGGGAGAGGAGAAGGATGATGGAGAAGGATTTGGTAAGGTGAAGTTTACTTTTGGTTCAGAAGGAGGTGATTTGGGAGAAGGTTTAGGGACAGAAGGAGGTGGAGTAAAAACCTGCCTGGAGGATTGTTCAGAAGAAGCATGTGAAGATCTGGTTTTGTGAAAGGAGTCTCTGATCCTTTTATTTCTTCGTTCAGAAGAGCCTACCTTGTCAGGATCATAGGTGACCCTCAACTTCTTGGCTCTCTCAGCCTCATCTTCTTGTGCCTTTCTTTTTAGCCTTGCCTGTCGTTCCTTCTTATCCTTCTTCAGAATATCATCTTTGGACGGGAGTACTCTGCCACGGATCCAAGCAGGATCAACGTCTGATTGCTTCCTAACACAATCTTCCAAGTAAAGCTTGACAACATGATCAAGTTCTTTATGAAACAAGGAGATGAATCCTTCAACAGCAATTCTTCTTGACAGAATGTCAGGAAAGCTTGTGCACACAAAAGGTACATTCTTAATGAGTTCCAGTCTGAACAAATCAACACCATTGAAGATGGGACCTTGAATTACTCCAAGAGAATGCGATGCATTGCGATTTCTGATAGAGTCCACAACTTTGCTTTCAATCAGAATGTCTGAAATCATCCTTCCGAAAGGAATGGTTGTTCTTGGAATATGAGGGTACTTCGCCCTTTCATCTTCTCTTGATTCAAAGATAGATGTTTTCAGATTCTCAAACAGAATATGAGAGATGTTGATCTCTATCTTTTTGCCAATGCAGAAAAGAGTGTACTTGTGAGTCGGACTAATGTAGGAGAAGGAGAGCATCCTTTTTCTATGGTGAAGAGAACCTAGAATAATCTCAGCCCATACTTTATAGAAAGGCCTTAAGGTGCCCGTGTTATGAGAATCAATTCCAAAAACCGTAGAGATTTGTTTTTCAACTGGAGTCCAGTCAACTGTATTGGGTTGAAGACCAGACCAACCTTCTTCATCATCAAGATTGTACAGCTTCCTGATGAGCTTCTCAGTGATAACCACTTCATGCCCTAGCACAAATGAAATGATGGCAGTTGGAGTAACCGTTGCGTGTACCCAAAAATCCTTCACAAGTTCAGGATAAATTGGACCAACCAATCTATCAAGATAATTAGACCATCCTTGCTCAAAGATTCTTGCATCACACTGAAAGCCATTAGCTTTAAGGTTGTTGATGTCCACAGCAGATTCACATAGAACTTCCAGTTCTTTCGTGGGTATTAAGCATGTTTTCAAAGGAGCATGCTCATTCTTGCTTAAAAAGATCTGTGAAGAAGTGAGTCTTTCTTTTGAGGAAGATGAACAGGAGGAAGAGTTCATGATGATAATGCTTTGAGATCAAATCAGAAAACTAGGGTTTGAAGGGAAATGCAACGAAGTGAATGCACACAAGAGAGAGAAAGAGAGAAAAAGAGGGAATGAAGATGAAGCGGGTTATTTACAAGATTTAAAAAGAAATCATTATGCATTTAATGAGAAATGACATTAGGAGAGAGAACACAGTAAATGAAATGATTTAATACAGTTACCTAGGTCGGCGTCTTTTCAACTGCACGCTTTGTACTAACCGTACAGACACGTGTTCACCATAAGATAATAGATGACAGCTGTAAATTTCAGAATAGACTCTACGCCTTCAGATTCTGATCACTGCTTCTGATCTGATCAAGTTTCTCTTCAGGAAACACTCCTTCTGAAGTGTGATGATATAAATCTGAATGATCTTCTGATCCATTACTTCTGATATACACAGCTTCTGAAGGTTCACTTCTTTGTTCTGCAGCTTCTGATAAGACAAAACTGTATCTGCAGAAATTCTTAAGCGCTTTGTTTCATTAGAAACAAGTTTATCATCAAATCAGATATTTATTGATTCGTCCACAATTAATGTTTCAATATTGTATATTCTGTAGCATTTAGAGCATTTAGAATACTCAAGAACGAAACATCAATGCTTTAGAGACAAACAAAACAGATGGTTCCAAGACTAATAAACTTTCTTTTCTGATTTCCTACGAACATAGATTCTTCAACATATTTAGGTACCAGAACTTGGAAGACAATCCTTCTTCCCTTCAAGTGTTGAGACCAACTTGAGTCCAGGTGACATGACATGTTGATTTTTATCTTCTTTGTCGCCAAGAGAATCTGCAAAAGAAATAGTCTTTTTCTTTGGTACCCACATTTTCTTGGGTCCTTTCTTGTTAGTTCTCCTCAAGTTCTGATTGAACTTAGGTTTAACATTGTAAGCAGAAGGAGGAACAGCATGATAATTTTTAATGTGAGTTTCATGATATTTCCTAGGTTGTGTCACATGCTTTTTGGTGTGTGTTATGTGAAAACTTTGAGCATGTGAAGTGTGCCTAATATCATGGGAGTGGCCATACTTGAACTGATCATACAATGGCTTGTATGTGAATTTCATTTCATCAACAGGTTCAAGTTTGTATGGGGTTTCACCCTCAAAACCAATGCCGACTCTTTTGTTTCCAGACACAGCATATATCATAGAAGCTAGCTGACTTCTGCCAATACTTCTAGATAAGAACTTCCTGAAACTTAAATCATATTCTTTCAGAATATGGTTTAGACTAGGAGTGGATTTTTCTGAATCAGAAGGAGATCCAACATTATTGGATAATTTTAAAAGTTTTTCTTTTAATTCAGAATTCTCCAACTCAAGCTTCTTTGTTTCAAATTCAAATAGCTTTTTCAGCTTTTTGTATTTGAGACTAATCTGAGACTTGAGTTCCAGAAGTTCAGTTAGACCGGAAACTAACTCATCTCTAGTAAGTTCAGAAAATACCTCTTCAGAATCTGATTCTGATGTAGATTCTGATCCGTCATCTTCTGTCGCCATCAGCGCACAGTTAGCCTGCTCATCTTCAGAGTCTGAATCATCTTCTGACTCATCCCAGGTTGCCATAAGACCTTTCTTCTTATGAATCTTCTTTTTGGGATTTTCCTTCTGAAGATTTGGACATTCATTCTTGAAGTGTCCAGGCTCATTGCATTCATAGCACATGACCTTCTTCTTGTCAAATCTTCTGTCATCAGAAGATTCTCCACGTTCAAATTTCTTTGAACTTCTGAAGCCTCTGAACTTCCTTTGCTTGGTCTTCCAGAGTTGATTTAGCCTTCTGGAGATCAAAGACAGTTCATCTTCTTCTTCAGATTCTGATTCTTCAGGATCTTCTTCTCTAGCCTGAAAAGCGTTAGTGCATTTCTTGATATTGGATTTTAATGCAATAGACTTACCTTTCTTTTGAGGCTCATTTGCGTCCAGCTCTATTTCATGGCTTCTCAAGGCACTGATAAGCTCTTCCAGAGAAACTTCATTCAGATTCTTTGCAATCTTGAATGCAGTCACCATAGGACCCCATCTTCTGGGTAAGCTTCTGATGATCTTCTTTACGTGATCAGCCTTGGTGTATCCCTTGTCAAGAACTCTCAATCCAGCAGTAAGAGTTTGAAATCTTGAAAACATCTTTTCAATGTCTTCATCATCCTCCATCTTGAAGGCTTCATACTTCTGGATTAAAGCTAGAGCTTTAGTCTCCTTGACTTGAGCATTTCCTTCATGAGTCATTTTCAAGGACTCATATATGTCATAGGCCGTTTCCCTGTTAGATATCTTCTCATACTCAGCATGAGAGATAGCATTCAGCAAAACAGTTCTGCATTTATGATGATTCCTGAAAAGCTTCTTCTGATCATCATTCATTTCTTGCCTTGTCAGCTTTACGCCTCTGGCATTTACTGGATGTTTGTAACCATCCATCAGAAGATCCCATAGATCACCATCTAGACCAAGAAAGTAACTTTCCAGTTTATCTTTCCAGTATTCAAAGTTTTCACCATCAAATACCGGCGGTCTAGTATAACCATTGTTACCGTTGTATTGCTCAGCAGAGCCAGATGTAGATGCAGGTGTAGACTTTTCACTTTCATCAACCATCTTTTACAGAAGCGTTTTTCTCTTCCTGAATCTTTTCTAAACACGGTTAAGTGCTTGCACCTTAGAACCGGCGCTCTGATGCCAATTGAAGGATAGAAAAACACTTAGAAAGGGGGGGTTTGAATAAGTGTAGCTTTAAAAACTTGACAGATAAAAATAAATTGCACAGTTATTTTTATCCTGGTTCGTTGTTAACTAAACTACTCCAGTCCACCCCCGCAGAGATGATTTACCTCAACTGAGGATTTAATCCACTAATCGCACGGATTACAATGGTTTTCCACTTAGTCAGCAACTAAGTCTTCCAGAGTCTTCTGATCACACACTGATCACTCCAGGAACAACTGCTTAGATACCCTCTAAGACTTTTCTAGAGTATACTGATCCACACGATCACTCTAGTTACAACCTGCTTAGATAACCTCTAAGACTTCCTAGAGTATTCTGATCCACACGATCACTCTAGTTCCTTACAACTTAATGTAATCTATTCTAAGAGTATTACAAATGCTTCTTAAAAGCTATAATCACAAACTGTGATATTTCTCTTAACGTTTAAGCTTAATCTCACTAATATATTACAACAGCAATGTAGTGAGCTTTGATGAAGATGAAGATTCTGAGCTTTGAATTTGAACAGCGTTTCAGCAAGTTTAATATGAGTTGTTTTGGTGCAGAATCGTTAACCTTGCTTCTCATCAGAACTTCATATTTATAGGCGTTGGAGAAGATGACCGTTGAGTGCATTTAATGCTTTGCGTGTTCCGTACAGCATCGCATTTAATGTTATACGCTTTTGTCAACTACCTCGAGCCTTGTTCACGCTGTGTCTACTGACGTAGCCTTTAGTAGCTTTTAACGTTCCTTTTGTCAGTCAGCGTAGCTTGCCACTTGTACTTCCTTCTGATCTGATGTTTGTGAATACAACGTTTGAATATCATCAGAGTCAAACAGCTTGGTGCAAAGCATCTTCTGATCTTCTGACCTTGAAGTGCTTCTGAGCGTGATACCATCAGAACTTCAGTGCTTCTGTTCTCTTGTTCTTCTGATGCTTCCATAGACCCATGTTCTGATTCTGCTTCGACCATCTTCTGATGTCTTGCCAGACCATGTTCTGATGTTGCATGCTGAACCCTTTGAGACAAAGCTTCTGAGCGCTGAATTATGCATACTCTTTATATATATTTCCTGAAAAGGAAATTGCATTGGATTAGAGTACCATATTATCTTAAGCAAAATTCATATTATTCTTATTATCAAAACTAAGATAATTGATCAGAACAAATCTTGTTCTAACATTTATAGAGTGGAAAGAAGGATAGAGACGTTGGGGAATGATGTGATTCCGTACAAAATGAGAATTTGAGTGGAAGTAAGATTTGAAAGAAAGTGGAGATAGTGTTGAGAAAAAGAGAGATGTAGAGAATAAAGTTAGGATTTGATTTTTGAAAAAGAGATTTGAAAAGATTTTTGAAAATAATGGAATATAGTACAAAAATTAGTGGGAAACAAAAGATAATAATAATCTGCTTGTTACCAGTACAGTCTGAGTTTCCTGATTCTGCGCCTGCAAAAAGATTTAACTCTGTACCAATTGTGTCAGTACTATTTATCTGTAAATAAATAAATAGCATGTGTGAAGTAATAAACAGTATTTGGCGTTTGCGTAAGAATAAATTCAACTGCAAGCCAAATTACTGTATAAGAAAAATTCTAAAAACTAAGTATTTCATATGTCAGGATATTTGTTGAAATAAAAATCCATGATTATATGAGACTCTTAATTTTCAGATTGGAGTTTTCTTGAAAAAAAATGCGGGCAAATTTTGGGGTATAACACATAGGCAGTTTCCCTGTTAGATATCTTCTCATCTTCAGCATGAGCGATAGCATTCAGCAAAACAGTCCTACACTTGTGATGATTTTTGAATTCTTTCTTTTGATCATCACTCATTTCTTGTCTTGTCAGCTTTACTCCTCTAGCTTTCACAGGATGTTTGTAACCATCCACCAGAAGATCCCATAAGTCACCATCTAAACCAAGAAAGTAACTTTCAAGTTTATCTTTCCAATATTCAAAGTTTTCACCATCGAATATTGGTGGTCTAGTGTAACCATTGTTACCATTTCCATTGTGTTGCTCAGCAGAGCCAGATGTAGAAGTAGGTGGTGGAGTTTCAACCATCTTGACTTAGCGTTTTTCTCTTCCTGAATCTTTTCTAAACACGGTTAAGTGCTTGCACCTTAGAACAGGCGCTCTGATGCCAATTGAAGGATAGAAAAACACTTAGAAAGGGGAGGTTTGAATAAGTGTGACTTTAAAAACTCTTAAGATAAAAACAATTGCACAATGATTTTTATCCTGGTTCGTTGTTAACGAAACTACTCCAATCCACCCCTTTAGAATGATTTACCTCAACTGAGGATTTAATCCACCAATCAGACTTGATTACAATGGTTTTCCACTTAGATACCTTCTAAGTCTTCTAGAGTATTCTGATCACACCTTGATTACTCTAGGAACACAATGCTTAGATACCTTCTAAGACTTCTAGAGAATCCGATCACAACTTGATCTCCTCTAGTACTTTACAAATGAATGTAAACAAATTCTTACAAGAGTATTACAATGCTTCTTAATAAGCTATAATCACAACTGTGATATTTCTCTTAAGTTTAAGCTTAATCTCACTAAGATATTACAACAGTAATGAAGTGAGGTTGAAGATGAAGTTTATAGATCTTTTCACTTTGACAGCGTTTCTGTATGTTTGCGTAGAGTGTTGTATGCAGCTTCTCATCAGAACTTCTATTTATAGGCGTTTTGAGAAGATGACCATTGGGAGCATTTAATGCGTTGCTTGATCCGTACAGCATTGCATTTAATGTTTCACTCTTTTGTCAACTACCTCGAGCCTTGCTTTTCCTGCTTCAACTGACTTTGCCTTTAATAGCTTCTAACGTTCCTTTTGTCAGTCAGCGTAGCCTGCCATCTTGTACTTGCTTCTGATCTGATCTTTGTAGATACAATGTTTGAATATATCAGAGTCAAACAGCTTGGTGCAGAGCATCTTCTTGTCTTCTGACCTTGAAGTGCTTCTTAGCGTGATACCATAAGAACTTCAGTGCTTCTGCTTCTGATCTCAAGTTCTTCTGATGCTTCAATAGACCATGTTTTGATTCTGCTTGACCATATTTTGATGTCTTGCGAGAGCATGTTCTGATTTTGCATGCTGAACCTTCTGAGTCAGTGCTTCTTGCGCTGATTTTGTGCATACTCTTTATATATTTCCTGAAATGGAAATTGCATAGGATTAGAGTACCACATTGTCTTAAGCAAAATTCATATACATTGTTATCATCAAAACTAAGAATATTGATCAGAACAATTCTTGTTCTAACAATATCATCCAAAAAATGATGAAGTTTCTCAGTTGCCATCAAATGGTATCTCTCCAACAAGTACTGGTGAGAATTTTGATGAGGAAACAAACCCTTGGAAATTTTCTCTTTATATGAGATATCATCCAAAATCACAACTGAGACCAGTTTCGCGATTTAGACATCCGAAACGAGGGGAGGTTGTTTACCTTTTTCTAAGTAGTAAACACTTAGTTAAAGAAGATGGATCGCGCATTTTGCACTACCGGCCATTCGCCAGAATCTGCATAACACATTTCTACCAGAGTTTGTCTCCCTATCCCCCGCCGAGTGCGACAACGGGGTCAAGTCATGCACGAGGATTTTATTATCGCTGCAACATCTCATGGACGCCCAAAATTCGGGCATTCTTTGATATTTAAGTCTCTTTCACGCAAGAGAGATCAAGATGTAAATCTTTCTCCCTCCGGATCAAGATGTTAATCTTTCAGACAACAAAACTTTGTATCATTTCAAATCATCTTCAACTGTTTTTCATAAACAGTAAGTCATTTTCAGTAGGCCTCTAATAGAGTGTAAGACCCAACACCCTTTTCTTTTCATAGTTTGTTTTTCAAAACTGTATTTCTTTACGAAATCTTCTCATTTGTTTTCAAAACATTCTTCTGGTATTTGAAGGGCATTATTCCCGGTGAAACTCTTCAAATACCTATGTGACCTAGTGTCCATCTCCACTTCTTCTGTTTTCAAAACAAAAACATTCAACTGTTCACAATTAAACATTCAACTGTTATCAATAAACAACCAAGCTACTGTCATACCCTAATTTTGACCCCCCCTGAGATATCACACCTCCTGGCATTTCATCAAATCTAATACAGGTACTCAGAGCAGTCACTTGTCCATCTGGTACTCAATCGAGGGTGCTCAAGGACAAGAGAGTTCAGGCAAAGGACCAATCAGTATATGGATAATATTTAATACAATCACAAGACTCAAATGATTCATTCATTCACCTATGATTGATTAGATACCAATCATCAAGATTCATCTAGACTCAGATCACAAAACTAGGGTTTTGAGCCCATCAAGGACTGAAATCAGGGACCACATTTGGGAAACCCTAAAAAGCTCCAGGACATCATTCAAAGGTTTCAATCATCTTAAAATGATTCATATAACAATATCCACTAGGCATTGTACTTCAATTCAAGATCTACAGTCATCAAATTCATCTGGTCGACAATTAGGGTTTTTGACCTAATTCACCTGGACAGTTGACTTTTAATAAAGACATGGGTCCACAACTCAAAATATGGCTCAAGAACTTCTATTACCTCAATTTAATCCATTCATACCATTCATTTGAGGAGGAGAGCTTGATTCAACACAAAAGTCCAAGATTTCACTTCATCTAGAAAAAGTCAACTGTACAAGATCACCTTTGACTTTTAGGATTTTGGGTCAAGCTATGACTTTTAAGGATCAATATCATCAATATATAATCATTGAAGTCTTTTGACCAAAGAAAATCAAGAAAAATCATCAAGGATCAAAAAGTCAACAAAAAGTCAAACTAGTGCATTTTGACCTAGTTCATGGATCTCAAAATTTCACCTACACAACTCAAAAAACATCCAACATGAAAGTTGTAGATCTCACCAAATAAAACAACTTCTTACATTGCAACTTTTTTCAAGAGATCAATCATTTAAGATATTTGAGCTTTGGAAGTTATAGGTCATAAAAACTTTGAAAATTTTCTAAGTGTTTTTAACCTAGTTTTCTTCCAACTTCAGGCCCATTTTTCACAAATTTCCCAAATGATTTTGAAGAAACTCCAAACTAATGAATTTAAGTACATGTTAAGGGCTTTCCAAATTATGCTCAACCTTCTCCAAATTCAGTTTGAGCTAGGAGTTATGCTTGTTCAAAGTTGGCCTCATGAAGAGAAATTATAGGTCATGTACAATTTGAAACTTTGCAAATTTGTGCAAATACCTCTACCAATTGATGCTACCCGATCCATAACACATAAGTAAAGACGCCATGCATTCATTTTCATCATTGCATAAGGATTGAAGAATATTCCCAAAAACAAAGGCATGTGATTATGTAATGATTACATTTGGGAATTTATGGCAAATGGATGAATCACCAAAGGAATCTTCTCCCAACCAATTGAAACTCTCCTCTGCATCAGAATTTTCCCCTAAGATCAAAAGAGATCAATGGATATGGAGCTAGCTCGAAAATGCAATGATCACATTTGCAAGATTCCTTGAATTTCTTCATGGCCAAGAAACCAAGATGACTTCACTAAACAAGCTCACTCCTCTGCAATTACACTGAACTCTTTGCCTATAAATACAAGTGCATACCTCACTATTCAACACACCAAAGCAACTATAATTCTTGCTTTCTCCTTCTCTCCCTCATGCTTATGGTTTTCAAAAGTTCTTTGGCAAGAAGAATCGAATTCTTCAAACTAGAGCTCTTCTTTTGAAAGTAAACCTTCTAACATCTCAAGGAGGTTCATTAGAGGTGATCCAAGCACCTGGATCACTTCTGTAAATGCAAGAAAACCATCTTCACTTTCACTTTGGATCAAAGTCAGTTGGAGGCCTGTAGATAAATTCAGGGGGTGTCAAACAAATTCAAGCATTCATACACGTTCCTAAGGGTGTAGGGAAGCTATCCAGATGGTTGCAACTCATCTGTAAGTGCAGAATCATCATCTTCAATTCCTACTTGAAGCTCAAGCAAGAGGGGTCGAGTAGATCATTTCAGAGGTTTTCAAAGTAATCTAAGTGCCCAGATAGCATCAACAAGGTCCCAGGAAGCTTTTGCAATCATTCATTCAAAGCCAGAAGCTCTCCATCATCATCACGATCTTCAGTTTCAGAGGTAAGTTTTTGAACTCCACCTCTTTAATTTGTGCACTCTTTTTGTTAAAACTCGATACCATTTCATTCAGCATCTTCAGAGGATTAAAAACCCTCTATCATCATCTGTTTATCTTTCAGTATAGTCATTTAATTTAATTTTCAAGTTTTAAGGTTCTTCACGTATTATAAGTAATTCAGTAGCTATAGCCAATTATAGTTTGTGATAGTTATATATTTGAGTTCGTGAGAGAAAATGGAATAAGTTTGATATATACATCATCTGATTTGGTTGAGAAATGAGAGAGTTGGAATTTTGAATTGAGGGAAGCTAGAGGTTGAAGACGAAGATGGTGGTTGGCGCGCCATTTTCAAACATTCCTGGTCAAGTTTAAAATATAATTAATACAAGGTATTCATATAACGAATACATCGTTATAGCTCATTGGTAAAGACAGTTTGTGTGTTGCGCGTGCCCAAGGTCTGGGGTTCGAATCCCCCTCGCCCCAGACCTTTTGATCCTTTTATTTTTCAAAGGTTTTCAACTCGTTTTAAAACAAAATTAACTGAACATGCTTCATAATCACCAATTGGCGCTTGGCCCAGTGGTGTTATTTTGAGTATGTGACCTTAAGGGCGTGGGTTCAAACCCTCCAAGGACCAAACTTTTTTTTAACACCTATTTTCTTTCATTTTCTTCACAAACTTCACACAATTAATTCATTTATCAAATTAAATCATTTTCACTTCATTTTTCACACAATTGTCATTTAATATATCTATTTTATGAATAATAAAAAAAAATCACAAAAATATTATTTATTTCATGTGTTTTTATTAAGTTTAAAATGGTGTGTTTTAAGCATTTTTAAATACTTTAAATATATATTTTCATTTGTTTTTTTTACCTAACTATTTTGAGAATAATTTTATGGTAAAACCCTAATCATTTAGCTCTTAATTAGGTATAGATTTTGTTTTTACCTTAATTAGGCTGACTTTTGTCAATTTTCAAAACTGTTTTCAATCTCCGATTAAACAGACGATCAAGGTTTTCAGACAACAAAACCTTGTATCATTTCAAATCATTATCCAACTGTTTTCATAAACAGTAAATCATTTTCAATGGGCCTATAATAGAGTGTAAGACCCAACACCTTTTTCTTTTCTTAGTTTGTTTTCAAAAACTGTATTTTACAAAATCTTCTCATCTGTTTTCAAAACATTTTTCTGGTATTTGAAGGGAATTATTCCCGGTGAAACTCTTCAGATACCTATGTGACCTAATGTCCATCTTCACTTCTTCTGTTTTCAAAAACCTTTAACTGTTTATAATAAATATTCAACTGTTGCAATAAATAACCAAGCTACTGGTAAGGCTTTGTACATACATCTTCAAAGGCCCCCACTCCATCCAGGTTAGGCTTTATAGCTTTCAATTTACAAGCTTTCATTTAAATTACTGTCAAATATAAACTATATATATTTTTTAGAACTACGTCTGAGTGTAAACCTTAGGACAAATAAACTATATATATATATATATATATATATATTATAGGACTATGGCCTAGGATTGAGAATGTCTTCCCGGTGAAGGCTCTTTCCTAATTAGAGATCTTTAGTTCAAACCTCAAGATGAATTATTCTCGGTGAAACATCTTGAAAAAAGCCTTAGAACCAAAATATGATACATCCACCCAAGAGGAATTATTCCCGGTGAAACCTCTTACCCATTTGCTTAAAGCCAAAATAAGTTCAAAACCACATAGCTTCCTCTTGTGCTATAACAAGGACCCTCGATGACCCTCGATTAGCCTCCTCCTGGGCTTTGTACAAGGACCCACAGGCTTCTTAAAAGCATATCTCCAGCTTCCTCTTGAGCTTGTATACAAGGACCCATCAGGTTTCTTATAAACATAGGAAAAGGTCTTTAGTCACCTTTTTAGCCTACCCTGGTGAGTTTCACCCACTTTTCAAACCAGACTTTAAACAAGCTAAGAGTGTCTCAATCTCAGTATTGAGTACACCTTTTGGAATGAGAGACATGGACAGTCTTTGTCACCTTTATCTCCAATAAGTTTCCTCCTTAGCAGAGTCTAGGTTCCATATTTTTCTATCCACAGTCAGAGTCAGCCTTAATCTTGGGCTTTAAACAAGAAGTCTCAAATAGTTAATCATTCTGCCATCAATCAAAAATCCCTGGAAAGGGTCAGCCTCCATTCATTCCTTCATTTTAACATAATTCCCTGGAAAGGGTTAGCTTCCAAAAAAATTAAACTTTCAAAAGATAAAACTCTCCAGTAGAGTAAAATCCCTGGAAAGGGTTAGCTTCCAAAATCAGTCCTCTAAAGTCATAATTCCCTGGAAAGGGTTAGCTTCCAAAAATTCAGCTTTCAAAAGATAAATTCCCCAATAAGTCCTTCACCATCAAGTAGCCACAACCTTGGGCTTTGTACAAGGCATATAAACCACATTTCCTATGTCAAAAGATTCCCGACCTTTAGGATCTTTTCCCCATAGAGTCATCCATATTCAGTTTTCCTCAACAGTCAGGCACAACCTTGGGCTTTATACAAGATCGAAAACAATGTCTTCCCTAGCAAGAGTCAGCCACAACCTTGGGCTTCATACAAGGCAGAAAATAACATATTCCTCAATTAAGAGTCAGCCACAACCTTGGGCTTTGTACAAGGCACACAAAATAGAGTCTCCCTAGGTAGAGTCAGCCACAATTATGGGCTTTGTACAGAACACAAAAACCTTTTAGTTTAAGTTAATCCCCAGTGGAGTCATCTCCCAGAGTCAATAAAATCAATAAAAAAGCCTCAAGTTTGGGCCTCATACAAGCCAGCTAAAGTCAAATCTTTTATACAGTAAATAGATATAGCTTATCTCTATAGAGAGATATTTCTCCTATTTCACCACATTCAAACAAACAAACATTTACATTTTAATCAGTCTCCCATTTAGGATTTTGAAAGACATGCTCTGGCTAGTTAACCCAGGCATGTGTAACTTTCCCTAATCTGGTTGAGCATCTTTCTTTCATTCAAGAGGCAGTTGACTGGTATACTTGCACATACACAAGTAAGGTCCCTCTCTTAAATGAAATGAATTCAGATTTTCTATGACTTTAAATGTTTGTGGTGGAATAGGAGAAATACCTCTCTGTAAAGATAATTTCATGTCTCTTTACTGTAAACAGAGATTTAATTCAAGCTTCAACCTTGAGCTTCAAGCAAGGCACCCAAAAATAATTATTTTCCCCTAATTAGTTCTCCGAACTACAAAAAGCTCTGACTTCCATTAGGGATATGTAGGCATGAGGTTCACAAGGAATCTCAGCGAGCTAATCAAAAAACAAAAATAGTCTGTCTGTCTGTCTTTCATTTAATTCAATTTTCCCTCCTAATACAAAGGAGAAACTTTCCCAATCAATTAGCAACAAACACAAATACATAGACACAGAGAAGGTTCCCGTAGAGTACTACGGATATATAGGGTGCTTAAAACCTTCCCTATGTATAACCGACCTCCCGGACTCCAGAATTTCTAGTCTAGGTGAATCCCCACACTTAGCAAACTCCTAGGGTTTATTTGAGATCCTTTTCCCCTTCCTCTTTCGTAGGATAATTAAAAAGTTCGTGTGCTATCGTAGGAAAAACTGAAACAAAATTCATCCCGCCACGGGCGCATTCTCCTTCCAAATTGCGTGAAGGGTCTAGCGTGCCGTCCTCCCAAGTGAAACGGGGAGGTAAAAAAACGACACCACAGCTACTGGTAAGGCTTTGTACATACATCTTCAATGGCCTCCACTCCATCCAGGTTAGGCTTTATAGCTTTCCATTTACAAGCTTTCATTTAAATTACTGTCAAATATAAAATGTATATATATTGTTTAGAACTACGTTTGAGTACAACCTTAGGACAAATAAACTATATATATTATAGGACTATGACCTAGGATTGAGAATGTCTTCCCGGTGAAGGCTCTTTCCTAATTAGATTTCCTTAGTTCAAACCTCAAGATGAATTATTCCCAGTGAAACATCTTGAAAAAAGCCTTAGAACAAAAATAGGGCACATCCACCCAAGAGGAATTATTCCCGGTGAAACCTCTTGCCCATTTGCTTAGTGCCAAAATAAGTTCAAAACCACATAGCTTTCTCTTGTGCTATAACAAGGACCCTCGATGACCCTCGATTAGCCTCCTCTTGGGCTTACAATACAAGGACCCACAGGCTTCTTAAAAGCATTCCCAGCTTTCTCTTGAGCTTGTATACAAGGACCCATCAGGTTTCTTATAAACATATGAACGGGTCTTTTGTCACATTTAAGCCTACCCTGGTGAGTTTCTTATACTCTTTAAACCAGAATTTAAACAAACTAAGAATGTCTCAATCTCAACATTGAGTCCACTTTTTGGAATGAGAGACATGGATAGTCTTTGTCACCGTTATTCTCAATCTTCAATAATTTTCCTCCTTAGCAGAGTCTAGGTTCCACATCTGTCTATCCTCAGTCAGAGTCAGCCTTAATCTTGGGCTTTAAACAAGAAGTCTAAAACATTTAAGTAAAATCCCCTGGAAAGGGTTAGCCTCCATCATTCTTTCATTTTAACAAAAATCCCCTGTAAAGGGTTAGCCTCCATCATTCTTTCATTTTAACAAAAATCCCCTGGAAAGGGTTAGACTATATCATTCTTTCATTTTAACAAAAATCTCCCGGAAAGGGTTAGCCTCCATTATTTCCTTCATT
This sequence comes from Vicia villosa, assembly GCF_029867415.1. NCBI lineage: Eukaryota > Viridiplantae > Streptophyta > Magnoliopsida > Fabales > Fabaceae > Vicia > Vicia villosa. The sequence continues at coordinate 78,697,667 of NC_081185.1, forward strand.
TTAATAAAATCCCCTGGAAAGGGTCAGCCTCCAAAAATTCAACTTTCAAAAGATAAACTCTCCAGCAGAGTAAACCCCTGGAAAGTCAACCTTCAAAATCAATCCTTCAAATCCAAATTCCCTGGAAAGGGTTAGCTTCCCAAATCATCTTTCAAACCTTCAAAACTCTCCAATAGAGTCTAGGTCAATCACCCAAACAAATCCCCAGTAGAGTCAATCTTCAAACCTAGGTCTTTCATTCATCAATCCCTGCTTAACAAAAGCACAATCCCCATAAAGGTCAACCTTTAGTCTCTAAACAATAGAGTAATCCTCGACAGAGTAGTCCCCTCTGAGTCAAAAGATCCCACACTGGTAGATCTTTCCCCATTTAAGAGTCAGCCTCATCCTTGGGCTTTATACAAGGCACATACTCCCCTTAGAGTCAAAACCCTACTCATGGGTATTTCCCTATCCAGAGTCAGCCACAACCTTGGGCTTTGTACAAGGCAGATAATAGTGTCTCCACAGTGAGTTCTTCCCCATCAAGTAGCCACAACCTTGGGCTTTGTACAAGGCAGATAAACATCATTTCCTATGTCAAAAGATTTATAACCTTCAGGATCTTTTCCCTAGAGAGTCAGCCACAACCTTGGGCTTTGTACAAGGCACACAAAAATAGAGTCATCCATAATCAGTTTCCTCAATAATCAGCCATAACCTCGGGCTTCATACATGGTAGAAAACAATGTCTTCCCTAGCTAGAGTCAGACACAACCTTGGGCTTCATACAAGGCACAAAATAGAGTCTCCCTAGGTAGAGTCAGCCACAATTCTGGGCTTTGTAGAGAACATTAAATAAACCTTTTCAATAAAACAAAATAAACACTCTCCAGCTGGATTCAGCCTCAATTCTGGGTTTTATAGAGAACACAAATCATTCAATTAAAAGTCAATTCCCAGTGGAGTCATCTCCCAGAGTCAATAAAAGAAAACCTTTTAAGCCTTAAGCTTGGGCCTCATACAAGCCAGCTAAAATCAAATCTTTCAAACAGTAGATAGACATAGCTTATCTATATAGAGAGATATTTCTCCTATCTCACCACATTCAAACAAACAAACAACCAAACAATCATTTCAAACATTCTCCCATTTAGAACTCTGAAAGGCATGCTCTGGCATATCCCCAGACTTGTACAACTTTCCCTAATTTGGTCGAGAATCTTTCATTCAAGAGACACGTGATTGACATACTTGTACACAACCAAGTAAGGTCCCTCTCTTAGTGGAACAAACTCAGATTTTCTATCACTTTAAACGTTTGTGGTGGAATAGTAGAAATACCTCTCTGTAAAGACGACTTCATGTCTCTTTACTGTAAACAGAGATTTAATTAAAGCTTCAACCTTGAGCTTCAAGCAAGGCACCAAAAAACAATTAATTTCCCTAATTAGTTCCCTGAACTACAAAAAGCTCTGACTTCCATTAGGGATATGTAGGCATGAGATTCACAAGGAATCTCAGCGAGCTAATCAAAAACCAAAAACAGTCAGTTCATCTGTCTTTCAATTCAACTCCATCTCCTAACACAAATGAGAAACTTTCCCAATCAAGCAACAAACACAAACACATAGACACAGAGAAGGTTCCCGTAGAGTACTACGGATATGTAGGGTGCTTAAAACCTTCCCTATGTATAACCGACCTCCCGGACTCCAGAATTTCTAGTCTAGGTGAATCCCCACACTTAGCAAGCTCCTAGGGTTTACTTGAGATCTTTTTCCGCTTCCTCATTGTAGGATAATTAAAAAGTTCGTGTGCTATCGTAGGAAGAACTGAAATAAAATTCATCCCAAAGTCTTGAACTGAAATAAAATACCAATATAATTTTGTGCACATTGAAATTGAAGGAGATTGAGCCAATTTTGGATAAATTTAGAAAGATCATGAAACATATTTTTCAATCAAATTTCTCCAATGGCAATCTTGGATGCAATAAGATTTGATCAAGTTTTATTGACCTAATTTGTCCAATATATAAACACAAGTGTTGGCAGACCTAAAATTCACGAAATTTTTGCCTCAAGAACCCTAAAATCCGAGCACAAAAATTCAAGAAAATTTCAAACACCAATTCTGAGTTGCAGGTCGATTCAAGCGGTTTTGGTGATTATAATACGTTCCAGGAGCATCAAGGAGACTTTTCCAAACGAATTCAAGGCTTCAAACACTGAGAATCACTTACGATTCACTACGGTTTGCACCTTTCTAAATTCGCTCGATTACAATACATCATGCATTCATATTGAAATTTGCTTACATATTATTGTTTGTGATGATGTATAGATCGATTCTGGACCGTTAATTAACTTTTCATGTACGTTTGCCATAATTCCCAATTCTAGGGTTCGTAACTTTTGATTTAGGGCTCTATGATTTAGGGGGAATTAGGTCCTTAAACAGGCACTATTGGATTCGTATGAAAAAAACAAGTCGAATAGTGGTCTTGATTTTTGTTTTTCGTGCGTGTACGAGATTTTGGTAATTGGCAGGTTTAAAAGGTGAGGTTTTTTACAGCGTGTCTGCAACAAGCGCTGTAAAAAACGTGTTGCAGGTTTTCTTGTGAAGAAGATGATCACGTGGCGCTCTTCTATTGGCCAAGTTGCGCGCGCTTCTGGTTTTTCAAACAAAAGGATTTGCTGCTTCCCAGCTCACACGTGTGTGGTACGCCCCTCTGATCCAGCCATCAGATTTAATCCAACGCTCACGTGTACGCAGGTGCACCATGCACCTCCACCAACCAGCCACACACAATCCTAAACTAAGATTTTTTAAATTTTTTATTTATTATTATATAAACTGTTTTATTTATATATATATATATATATATATATATATATATATATATATATATATATATATATATATATATATTGTTATTTTTCTTCTTTCTTTCTTTTCTTTTTCTCTATAACTTTTTTTAAATAAAACTTTTTGTATATATATAAAAATATTTATTTATTTATATTTATTATATAATACTTATTTATTAATTTTCTTTTACATATTTATTTTATATACTATATTTATTATTTATAATTAGTATATTTATTTTATTTATATACTTTAATTAAATTATTTCAATATCTTTAATAAATTCATACTTATTTTATTTTAATTCATAAAATCATAAAAATGCTTTTGTCTGACTATATTTATTTTCTTTTCTTCGATTTAATTAATTAGGTTGTGAAATCAATAATTAATTAAATCGATTTGTTACTTCATTCAATTTACGCCCGAATGAGGGTTTACGAGAACATTGCCCTACACTAAAAAATATTTTTGTGTGTCATTTTCAAGGTTAGCAACAGGGTTTCTCCCGATAACGCGCCACGCCCATTACGAAGCTAAGTCCTGATTTAACCCTTATTTAAATATTTTTATTTATTTTATTTATTTTAGGGTTTACCTTTAAATATAATGAACTCCGCCTACACTCACGTCTTTTTCTGCCTGCCTTTGTTTTGCTCATTTTTCAGGGTTAACCCCGAGTACTCCCGACTACGAACCATATCAGAGCAAATCCAAAGCTAAGTTTTGTTCACATTTATTTTAATTTCTTTTTGCCATTTTTTAAATTAGGGTTAATTTTATTTGTCATTGAATTGATAATGCACTCACCCCTATTTTCTGTTTATTTCTCCCTTTTCCAATTTTCAGGGTTTGTCAACCGCCAAAGCTCAAATAGTCGGTAACCCTAAACTCTAATCCCTTTTATTTTTTTTGCTTTTAATTATTACTTATGTCAAACCCGCTGGCTTCATTCTCCCTTTCCCCCGCTGGTTTCTTTTTCCCCTTCCCCATATTGCTTTAATTATACTGTTTATATTTTTGTGTGGTTAGTAATCCTAGGGAGTGCAAGCCTGTTAATCAATTTAGAATAACTAATTATAAGATAATATATTGAATTAATCACGTGTTTGTTGCACCCACGCACGCTTTTGTGGTAACCCTTCTGTTGCCTGTTGCCTGTTGCCTTGTTGCCTTGTTTTTTTGTAGAATAGCCATGTCCCTCGAATACGAGGATACCTCATCCATGTTGCCTCGATTATGCAAAGATCATAGGTCCCTAATGATGCTTCCTTCGATACACTAATATGATCTCGTCCCTCGGAAGTTGCCTACGAAAGGCTGAGGTATCCTCTGGTTGCCTACGAAAGGCTATTCTGATCCTTCCCTTAGACTACCTCCCTCTCTATGGCATGAGACAGTCTTATGGTGAACGATATTGCAACGACCCTTCAACCTCCAAATGAAAGGCTTCCTGCCCTCTTATGGCATGGATAGACCCTTTCACCCTGAAAGGCTAAAAGAACTTTTCTACATTATTAAGGTAATTGCTCCTAATTGCCTTGCTCTGGACTAAATTATTTTTCATCTTTTTTCTTAAAAAACTTCGACATGGCTACGCTCATTTACGAGCTAAAGTCCGTATTCATTTCTTCTACATTTCTGAACGAAAAAGAGCAAAGCAATTAAGAGCCCATGGAAAACCATGGATACAAAGGGTGCCTTAAACCTTCCCTTTGTATAAATTACCCCCCGAACCCTGTTTTTATTTAAAAGGTTTTTCCTCTTCTTTTAGCCTTTCTGATTAATTTGGATAAAATAAAAGTCGGTGGCGACTCTTGCTATCCGCAACATTTCGATAAAGTCAGTTCATCGTATTACAGGGTCCAATTGTCACTTGTCGCCCAAATTGATGAAAATGATATTTACGGACTCTTAGTAAAGGTTTGAGCATATGAGTTCTCCTAGCGCGTCTTTCCCCAAGGTATTCAAAAGGAAGTGAGTCCAATTGTCACTTGTTGTCCTTGTTTAATTAATGTGTTTTAATTCAAAAGATCAAAGATATTGAAGAGGTGTACTCCTCTTGTCATTTGATCTCTTGATTTGATTAAGAAATATTCTTAAAAAACAAACTTTTAATTTATGTGTTTTAATTCAAAAGATCAAGGTATTCAAGAGGTGTTCACCAATTGTCACTCAATCTTTCAGTATGGTTAAGAAAAGAGATTTTTGCATTAACAACTTGACGTTGGATCAAGCGTTAGAATTTATTTGAAAGTTCATTTTCATTTTAATTAAAGAAAATATTTTTGGGTTTTTTTATGATTTATGAAAAGAAAATTGAAATTAAAATGAAAATCATTAAAAGAGAATAAATAAAAAGAGACTAAAAGGGAGGTATTAAATTGATCTTAGGACTGCAAAAAGAAAAGAGCTAAGCCCATATAAATAAGGGCCCAAAAACTAAGTCAAGAAAACCCTAATTTTAAAAAGGATTATTATTTTTATTTTAAAGAAAAAAAAGATAAAAAGAAAGAAAAAAGAGGAGATAAATATGGTGTGCTGAACGCATCACCCTTTCAAACTTGTTTTTTATTTAAAATTGGATTTAATAAAAATAAAATTAAAAAAAAAAGCATGCCAAGTCAAAGTTATTAAAAAAAAAAGAAATAAATGAAAAATATGTAAGGGAAAATACATGAGATCATCGATTTTTTTACCTCCATGCCACTAATATGAAATGATAATACCATAATGCCACAATGTGAAAATAAATTACCAATGTGCCACACTTTCAGTTCACGTCCGGCCAGGCCTTGGACGGACTGGAAGTAAAAAAATTTCACATGTTTGGGTCCGCCCAGGGGTGGGCCGGACGCAAACTAGGCCCTTTTTTTTTTAATTGATTTAAATGATTATTAAAAGCTATAATTGATTTTTTATTTTAAATAAAGATTAAAAAACCATAAAATTAAATAAAAAACATTAAAATAATTAAAAAAAATTATTTGCCAATATTTATAAAAAACATTAAAATATAATAAATAACATTAAATATGAATAAAAAAATTGTATTTCCAATATTTATTTTATTCAATACATAAACAAATACAAGGAAAAAATGCCTATTTTTTTTTGGGCTTTGGTTGGACCATATGACCCCCAGTGAGACATTTTTTGGGTATCTTTGTTCTCTTACCCTTACCTAACGGTTGCTCAATGTTTGGTGGAGGTTGCCTTTGTGGAGAATCGTCGCTTGAAAGATCATCGTTTTGATGCGACGGACCATCATTCATAAACGTAGCCAGTTGTTCTGGAGTTATTGTCGGTAAATTTGCGAGTACTTGATCATCAGTGATGTCAATGAATGGTTGAGTAGAACCTACAAAGGTTTGTGGCACATTTGATGACATGTCTGGATAGTAGACATTTGTGGTGTCAAAGGTATATTGTGGTTGGGAGAGTGAAAGCGGTTGAGATTGGGAGTATGACTGGTCGAAGTCGGGTTGAGGGATTGGGGTGTTATGTAGTGGTGGTCGAAGTGTTGATTGTTGATATTGTTCTTGGTGATAGTAGTAGTTTGTTTGGGGGGTTGAGGTGTAAGGGGTTGGAATTTGAGATGGTGTGGCAAAAAATGTGTGTTGTTGTGTGGTTTGAGTGTGTTGGTATGTTTGTGGAAAGGAAGAAGTTTGTTGTTGGAATTGTGTTGTTGGTTGGAATTGTGGTGTTGTTTGAAATTGTGGTGGTGGTTGGAATTGTGGTGTTTGTTGGAATTGTGGTGGTGGTTGGAATTGTGGTGTTTGTTGGAATTGTGGTGTTGTTTGGAATTGTGGTGTTGGTTGGAATTGTGGTGTTGGTTGGAATGATTGTGGGATTTCTTGTTCAAAGGCGGTTTGTGGGGTTGATGAAGAGGAGGCATAATGACGAGGGTCAGCCAAATACGTTTCTTTCGACAAATATATTAATGGAATATTTCTTAACCATTGCATATATTCATCGGTGTGGCGTAAAGTAGTACTCACCTCACCTGTCATTATTAAGTTTTTTCTACCCTTCCACTCATTGTTCTCTTGAATGTTCAAATCTCGATAATTACAATCCTTTACATCATTCTTCGTTACCAAGTGATGATCTCCAAGACACCTCGCTGACGAAGAGCCAACACAAAACAACGAACCATTTATACCCAACGAACAAGTGGACGAGTACAGTGAAGATGAAATACAAGAAGTGCAATATGAAGATCTTTTTGGTGATGACAATGACCCTGATATTGTTGAGCCGTCGCAGCCTACAATTGCACGACCGATTAGCATGTACGCCCCACCGGATCACATGCGAAATATCTGTTTAGAAGAGGCACAGTCTGAATCAATATTTGGTTCGCACAAAACAAACTATAGTGATGTTGATTTATATGAGGGAATGGAGTTTGAAGACAAGGAAGAGTGCGTTGCTGTTATACAACATTGGCATATCACCAATAATCTTGATTATTGGGTTTACAAGTCTGATAAGAACAGATATGTCATCAAATGCAAGAATCCAACTTGCCCATTCAAATGTAGAGCATCAGTTCGTAAGAAGAATTCCAAGTGGGCGATAGGTAAGTTGAGTGGACCGCATGTCTGCACAACCACTTCAATGTCGCAAGACCATAGACAACTTACCTCGGATATTGTCTCTCACTGCATCAGAGATTTGGTTAACACCGACCCATCAATTAAGGTAAAGCTCATAATTTCTCATATAACAGGAAAATATGGTTATAATATATCTTACAGGAAAGCGTGGATTGCAAAGGTAAAGGCCACAGAATCTTTGTATGGAAACTGGGAGACATCGTACAATGACCTTCCACAATGTTTATTGGTAATGAAAACACATCTGCCTGGAATGGTAATAGACTTGGAAACATTACCTGCCTTTTCAAACGAAGGCAGCCAGTTGGGTGATAAGATGATATTCCATCGTCTATTTTGGGCTTTTCAACCATGCATCCATGGATTTGCTTATTGCAAGCCAATTGTTCAAGTCGACGGAACATGGTTGTATGGAAGGTACAAAGGGACATTGTTGATGGCTGTTGCACAGGATGGGAATGGTAACATTTTTCCAATTGCTTTCGCTATTGTCGAGGGTGAAACCAAGGATGCTTGGAGTTTTTTCCTTCGCAATCTAAGAAGCCACGTGACACCCCAACCCAATCTATGCCTAATATCAGACAAACATCCATCGATTAAAAGTGCCTATGATGATCCTGCAAATGGATGGCAAAATCCTCCGTCTTCACATGTCTATTGCATTAGGCATATTGCGCAAAATTTTATGCGTGCGATTAGAGACAAGGAACTACGTAAAAAACTCGTCAACATGGGTAATAGTCTAATTGATCTTTGTGAAGTACATTTTTCAAATGATCTTTGTCGGTTTCTTGACTTGTTTATTATTTGTAACAGGATATGCATTGACGGAGTCAACATACAACTACTATAGGACTGAAATTCGTCAGACAAACAGAGATGCTTTGGAGTGGATTGAAAATATACCAAGGGAGAAGTGGGCAAGGGCGTTTGATAGAGGGCAACGATGGGGACACATGACGACTAACCTTGCAGAAGCAATGAACTCTGTGCTAAAGGCAACCAGAAACATGCCAATAGCGTCTTTGTTTTCGGCCACGTATTTTCGGATGGGAGCATTATTTGGTCAACGTGGACATGAATGGACAAAGAGGTTGACATCGGGCCAAACTTTTACAGACAAGTGTATCAAGGGGATGACTGAAGAAGTCAACAAAGCAAGCAGTCATAATGTTTATCAGTTTGACCGGAAAAGGTTCTATTTTATGGTGGCCGAAAGAATGAACCGCAACGACAGTCGACCAACTAGTACTTACGGTGTTGATCTGCGAAAAAGAACATGTGATTGCGGAAAATTTCAAGCGTTCCATTTGCCTTGCTCACATGTAATTGCAGCATGTGAAAGTATACGCCAAGACTACACCATTCACATACCTGACGTGTTCAAGATACAACATGTTTTTAAAGTCTACCAACAAAGCTTCCAGATCCTCCCACATCAAGACAATTGGCCGCAATATAGAGGAGCTACTCTTTGTCATGACGAAAATATGCGTAGGAAAAAAAGAGGTCGTCCAAACAGTACTAGGATTCGAACCGAAATGGACGACATGGAAAAGGAAAAGAGAATGTGTGGGATATGCCGTGAAGTAGGCCATATCCGAAGTAAATGTCCATATGTAGCAGGCCCGTCCAATAGGCCTCGTTAATGTTTGCTTCAACTAGCTTTATGATTGTAATATAATGTCTTTTTAATTGAGTTTGCAACCATCAATGACTAAAACAACATTTCACATTAAACATAACTTAAACAACACTTCACATTACTAAAACAACATTCAATGACATCGAAATAAAGACAACCACAAATAAAACAACCACACAGGAAACAATTAAAATGACCTCACAGGAAACAAATAAAACATATTCTAAGAGATTACAACCATCAACACAATATCATGTGGTCCTAGCATCATCATAAGGACACCAGCGTCATTTTTCACGGCTCTCCAAGAACGAGTTACTACTCCGTTTGGGCCTTTCTCCGTGACCTGCCTTTCAATTTTCCTTATCTTTTCACCCTCGAGAATGTTATCATCTAACCATCCGATCAAGTGCCTCTGCAGATGCTCGAAAGTTTGGGCGTTCCATAGTTTGATCTTCAACGGAGGCTTCGTTGCTGAAAAAAATAATGTTGCATCTCTCCTCATAGGTGGAAACGTTGGAAGGGGTTCAGAAGACATCTCCAATAGTAATACTAAACCTTCAACTGTAACTGGTGTGAGTGGAAATGTGGCTGTACAATCTTATTTATAGGCAAAAAAAAATAATAAAATATATGTCCTCGTCCATCTATTGGCCGAACTTAAACATGCTCGTCCATCTATTGGCCGAACCTACACATGTTCGTCCAACCCGTGTCTTACTCATATTTTTAATAATTAAAATAGCATTTTTTTTTAATTTTTTATTATATTTTATTATATTATAATGTTTTTTATTATATACAATTTTTTTATTCATATTTAATGTTATTTATTATATTTTAATGTTTTTTATAAATATTGGCAAATAAATTTTTTTAATTATATTTTAATGTTTTTTATTTAATTTTATGGTTTTTTAATCTTTATTTAAAATAAAAAATCAATTATAGCTTTTAATAATCATTTAAATCAATTAAAAAAAAAAGGGCCTAGTTTGCGTCCGGCCCACCCCTGGCCGGACCCAAACACGTGAAATTTTTTTACTTCCAGTCCGTCCAAGGCCTGGCCGGACGTGAACTGAAAATGTGGCACATTGGTAATTTATTTTCACATTGTGGCATTATGGTATTATCATTTCATATTAGTGGCATGGAGGTAAAAAAGTCTGAGATCATCATCTTCTCTCTCTAAACCACAATATTTCCTCTTTCACTCACCGTTAACAGCCATGGTTGATTTCACTCACTCAAAAAAACTTAAGCGAAAATGAAAAATGTTGATGCAAATCCATTCGGTTTCTCGCCTTGATTCTAGATTAAGCAATCAAAATACAAACAAACACACACATCCTAAATCGCAGCAAGCAAGAATCAGAACCCTAATCTTTTAAACAATTAACTGGTGCTCAGGTACAATTTCAAGCAATCATCATGGGGGTTATATTCAGTACAACATGAGGAACATAATGGTATCAAAGAATCAGAAAAAAAACGAGAAAACGTACGTAACCGGAGCAAGTCCGGTGAAGTTCTGACACCGGCAATGCTTGAAAGCTGCCCAGGTACGTTCAAACTCCTCATCTCTTTCGATTTCTGCAACTCTTTTCTCCTCCTCTTCTGAAATTCCGACGGTTGGTTGTATGGTTGCTTGAATCTGGTTCGAAATTGCAAGTATTATTGTTGTTGAATGGTGAGGTTCTTCGGATTTGTAGGTGTTTGATCGGTAAAATAATAAGTGTACTATTTTTCCTACGTAGTAATAAAAGGAAAATTTCCAGAATGTCGATCTCAAATACTAGGTGATATTATAGAGTAATGTGGAATTCAATTAAACAAAAAGCCTTGGGGTTTTTGGTTTTGTTGGATTAAATCCTTGCAAAGAAATAATAACGAGAAAATAAATTGATTTTTATTATCAAATATATGAGATGCTAGTGGTTGATTTGGCATGTAACACTCAGAATTGAGATCTCTTCAACAAGTTCATAACATTCAGTTACCAATATTTAGGATGTTTCCTCCTAAGCCCTTAGTGAGAAAACCTTTGGTCTTCTAACCTAATTCCTAAGTCCTTAGGAACCTAAATTAAAACCAAGCCTTTATTTTATCAAGATTATATGGTGATTATAGGGTATCCCTAGTCCTAGGTGATATCTACTATACTCAAATTATGCACAAACCCTAACAACTACAGTCATGTACCTGTTAGCCATGGATTAATCCTTATTTGACGGATAAAGTAAACATGAAGAACATTGAATAATTTAACTGAATACTATAAACCAATGTATTGACGAAATCACAAATTCATAGTTATTACAAAACCGAATCAGGACCACCCCCTAACATTGGGGGGTTTAGCCTCTCATAATATTCAAGAAAGACAAAACAAAGAATTTAGACACTACAAAGATAATAGGGAACTTTGATCTTCAATGTTGTCCACCTTTGATTCTCTCCGTCTCTGAAACCCTTGATGAAGCTATCTTCTCCTCTTTCTGGAATTCTATCGTATGATGCAAAAAGTCCCAAAATAATTCTCTAAAACTCAACAAAATAGTCTAGGTACAAATCTCAACCAAATGGAATGTCTAAAGTGCCCCCAAGGTGGAGATTTAATGAAAAAACCCTAAAATTGGAAGTTTTCTCGTTCTCAGCAAAACTAGCCGTGCTAGGCAGCACTGACAGTGTTGCTCTTTTACTCTTTTTTTATTTTTGCTTCAGCCATCCTGACACGGGCCGTGCTAGGCCACACGGCCGGCCGTGCTGGCCCCCTGGATTTTTGTATAGAGAAATGTCATTCATCTGACACTGGCCGTTCTAGGAAGCACTGGCCGTGTCAGACTCTAGTATTTCATTACTTCATCTTCAAACCTTTCCGATCTTCTTCCATTGTTGCATTGACGCTTTAGACTCTTCAACCAAAACTGAAACATGTACAAAACCAACCAAACGGCATCAAAAGAATCTAAATAACTTAAATTAAAACATAATGCAAAGTAAACATAAAAGCAATCAAACATATACTTAAACAAAAACAATAAAACTCTGATCAAAGTGTTACCGAATCGACAGATTTAGACCGAATACATGACGAAAATTAGGTAGAAATGGTGACCGATCACAACCCCAAGCTTATCTCATTGCTTGTCCTCAAGTGATACAAGAGACCAAACAGAGGTCACCCTGGATTTTTCTTTCCACAACACTGCCGATGTTATTCGCAACTTGCGTCTACCTTTCTGATAGAACCTCTGGCTCGCCAAACCGAACTTTCTACCACACTCCCACATCAGAGTACCTTTTTTACCTGCAAGCTTTTTCCCACTTCTCACCAAATCTCTCAGGGTTAAAGTGTTTTGCACTCACGAAATAAATGTATGCAATATCAACTCTTAATTTTGAATAAATTCTACCTTCACTACACAAACAAAGTTCACACACTTTTTGAGGTCTTTTTAGGTTGTAACAGGGCTTAGGTACGGTGGGATACACAAGGAAATGGATAAACAATTGGTTTTGGGTTCGGCATTCATGTTGTGTTTCTCGTAATTGTGCTCAACTTGTTACACTGGGAATTTATTCGACTTAGACTCTTTTGCTTCACTCAATTCTTCTGTGAGTGCTTAATGTAACTGAGTCTTTCATTCGGGCAAGTTTTTCTCTCTTTTTTTTTTCAGGACATACATTCATATGTCTCAAAATTTTTATTTTTATTTCTTTTAATTTTTACACTTGCCCTCTTCTTTGATGATTACTACCCCAAACTTAGATTTTAGCACAACTATGAAAACAACAACATTTATGCCGAGCAAGGGTTGGAAGTGCTTGGCTACGGGTTACAGATATGGTTATAACAAACAAAAGGATATGGCTCAACTGGGGTAACAACGAATAAACATATAATTTAGGATGGCTAGAAAGGCTCAGGTGGTAAAACAAACAAATGCCTCACTGTGTGTCCTCGTATTATGTTGTGTCAGTAGAACATACGCAAAATCAGAATGATAAAGTCATACCTGAATGAACTCTCATGATGATCATCCGTTGTGTTTGGCTTTTTATAACCTCACTATGTTAGGTAAGCTTACAGGTTCCAATGCACTCCTCGTTTCATGTGGCTTCTTTTCCGGCGCGGTACACCATACAATCCTCTTTGTCCAGTATCACCAAGTTGCGTCCAACAGTTACTTTTCTTTCGGCTGCATCAACTTCCAGGGTTCCTCGGGGGAATAAGTTCAGGTTGCACCTTTCATCCACTAACTACCATTCATCATTCATTCGGCATCCATAAATCAATCTATAACACAATGTCAACACAACACACAAACAAAAACAAAAATGGAAAACAACTAAAAGCAAATGAAAAGAACCCCTCCCACACTTGAACTAAACATTGGCCTCAATGTTTTAGAACAAGCCTTGGAGAGGTTACTTACAGAGGGTATTGCACTCCAATGATCACTTCCGAGCTTTCACTAGAGATGCCCTCATTTATTACCTGAAAATAAAACAAACAAACAGAGAAATTAATTATTAAAACCGTGGGTTGCCTCCCACGGAGCGCTTCGTTTAACGTCGCATGGCTCGACGGTCCATTACCCTTTATTATGGAGGGTATTTTCTTTTCCAAACCTTGTTGCTTGCCACTTCCGCAACCACGAACTTATGAAGATGAAAAGCATGAACAACTTTTCACTTCAATTCACTTCCCACATTCTTCTTGACTTCCTTAGCCTTCTTAGGATTTTTGATAGCCTCATAAGTTGGTTCCACCCGAGAGGCTATGCTTGAAACTTTTTCTTGGAGCTGTTTAGGCCTTTTGTCTTTTTCCTCACTTTCCACCATATTAACAGAAGTTTGATCATTTACACCTGTCTTATGTTTCTTAACTCCTAACATCTTCAATGTTACTTCTTCATCAAATGATTTCAGCGTTAATGTCTCTTTTTCAATGTCAAAGTTGCAGCGGCTTGTCAACGAAAAGGGGCTCCCAAGAAGGATAGGAGTTTCTTCATCTTCCAAAATGTCCATGATGTGGAAGTCAACAGGGAATACAAACTTATCAACCTCAACTAGTACATCTTTAGCTACCCCGTATGATTTCTTAATGGTGTGATCAGTGAACCTTAACTTTTTCTTACTTTCCTTCACCTCTTCCAATTCAAGCTTTTTGAAAATAGATAGTGGCATTAAACTCACACTGGAACCAGAATCGATGAGTACCTTTTTGAACATTCTATTCTTGATAGTGCATGGTATCGTCACAACTCCAGGGTCTTTCCTTTTGGTTGGGATCTTCCTTACTGACGAGACTATACCACACTTCTCAATTGCAATTTTTTGTTCTCCTTCCACTGATCTCTTTTTCGCCATTACCTCCTTCATAAATTTCTTATATAAGGGCATATGCTCAAGTGCTTCGAAGAAGGGTAGATTGACCTCTAGCTTTTTGAAAAAAGTAGTAAACTTCTCAAAGTCTTTCTCTTTTGAATCCTTCTTTGTCACTCTGGAAGGGAAAGGTAGTTTGATCACCGGTTCCACATCTTTCTTATTTTTTTTCTTCAAATGGTTTAACCGGTGATACCACAACTTCTGGCTCTTTCTGATTTTCTCTTATTTCCAAATCCACCTCTATTACCATGGGGTCATCGATTTCCTCTTTTTCTTTTTACGATTTTGACACTTTCTTACTCCTTGTTGTAACAACATTAATCTTGGTCTTTCGGATTTTTCACAGTTGAGCTCGGAAGAGTACCTTGTGCCTGTAGAGTGAGATGATGTGCTATTTGACCCACTTGAACTTCCAGATTTTTCATTGAAGTCGTGGTGTTCATGTGGTTGGTTCTTGTCTCTTCTTGAAACTGAGAGCATTGTCTAGCCAATCTCTCGATAGCTACTTCCCACTCCGCCTTCTGAGGGCCTTGTTGTTTGATCGGAAAATAGCAAGTGTACTAATTTTTACCGATGTAGTAATAAAAGAGGAGATTCCTAAAGTATCGATCTCGAGGACTGCTGTGGTAATATAAGTTATGACAAGAATTCAATTGAACAAAAAGCATATAGGGTTGATTTGGTTGGTTGATTAAAGATTACACTAATTTGCAATAAGCAATATTTAAAACTGGACTTTATAAAAAGTAAGAGAAGACATGCTAGGGTAGATGTATGAACCGCCTTGTAAGTCATGTAACCGCTATTTCATGAAAGATTCGTTAATATGATTAAGTATCGATTCTCAATAGTTATTTTCCCTAATTCCTTAGCAGAAAATCATTTGATACTCAAATTATGTTTTAATTCCTTAACAACTCAATTTTGTATCAAGAACCGTATGCACATAAACAAGAATGGACGATCACTATAGTTAAACCCTCATTCCTAAGCGATTTACTGATAGTGTTATTATTCAAAAAGCGTTAAAGTGGTTTGTCCGACCTAACCTTAACCATATATCAAAAATCTATTTTCCAATAGAAAGAAGCATTAGACACTTTGAATATAAACTTAAATCATAAAACTTCAAAGTCATAAAACAACGGTAATTCGATTCATTACATATAAGCGATTCAGGGACATCCCCCTAACATAAATATGTTTAGCTACTCATAGTAATTAGGAAAACTAAAAAGGTAATTGTAAACATTACAAGAGATGAGGATTGCTTCAATCTTCAATTGCTTCCGCACTTGAAGATCTCCCTTTTCCAAACCCTTGATTGCTCTTCTCTCCTTCGTAGAAATCTCCAATATGATCCAAGATGCCTCAATCCTTATCAGAATTAGGTTTTAGTAGTATCAGCTCACCATCCAAACATGAGAAAGGTCCAAAATATCCTTAATGAGCTCAAGCATTTTAAAATATGAAAATTAGAATTTCGCCTCGCGCCTGCCAACACGGGCCGTGTCCCGTGACACTGGCACCCGTGTTGGCCTTCTGCCAACCTTATGGATTATTTTTTCTCCCAGGCTTGCTGACACGGGCAGTGTCCTGTGACACGGTGTCGCTACCGCGAAAATTAACAGAGTCGCCACTAACATATTTATCCTGAAAAGGGAAGGGAATGCTAGCAAACCACAAAACAAAACAACGGTCTCACGACCAGAGAAAAAGGGTAAGGGAGTCAGTTACGCGAGGGGAAGGTATTAGCACCCCTTGCGCCCATCGTACTCGATGGTATCCACGCCTGTGTCTAAAACTATGGGTGTGTAAGCAAACTGCGCTAATCTAGACTAACATGCATGCAGAATGTAGGGAAAAGAAAGGATTATGCTCGCACGGGCCCTACCCCGCTGCCTACGTATCTGTTTTGCAGAATTAGAGCTACCGTAGCTCGGCTAACTAATTTCTGTTTCTTTTGTGTTTTGTAGGTGAACGAGTTACATTCGCACTCCGCTGCTCGACCTTTGGAGACTTATGCTTGGGAATGGAGCGGAAATAACAAGCTCTTAAGAAAAGAAAATCAAAGAGTGTGGTTTGTGTTTCAAAGAATGCATGAGGAAAACCTAAGCTAAGGGGGGAAAGCTTGCTACCTAATGTTATCATACAAAGGGTACAAGTCTAAGCTAAACTAACAACCTACGAGGAAAGGGCGAAAGCAAACAATGAGCACACAAACGAGCATCCGCTCGTAAAGCAAACAAACCAACGGTACTGACCGAGTGGTGGAAAAGTGGTCCCGCCATAGCCAAGGGGAGCAACTCAACCTAAGTCAACCAAGCATTAGACCTCGCGAAAATGATCGGGCCATAGACAAGAGGAGCGATTCCCTCTCAGCAACCAAGCCGTCACGGATCGTAAAGGAAAACGGTGCGTGCGTACACCGAGTATCAACGTCGAGCGACGCGAGCTATAGGAAAGGCGGGGGTCCGGTTGCATGAACCCTTTTCCTGACATGCTTGATAACATGATCTTGTGCAGGTTCAAAAGCGAGCAACGCGTAGCGTGCGCATACTGAACAGACTCGATGAGACTAGGCGGGGGTTGATTGCTAACCCTTTCCGCATGCCTTCCATGAGGACTTAACGGAGTGCCATATAGGACTTATTACACCGTGACTCCCTGCCGCAAAGCACAAATGTAAACACACCAACAAAAACAGAGCCTCTTTCGAGGGCTTGGCCAGATGCATGTCTAGGTCCTACTTCTCATGTTAAAGGATGATGCGAGAAAGCAGTAAAAGGGACAAGGAGATACCGAACGGATAGCAAATCCGCGATGAGCTAGCAAGCGTAAGCAGAGATGTCCGAAATACTTCGCGTAAGCCATCATCAAGCAAAGCGAGTCAGAAAGCGTCGTCGTGAAAATAAATCACGAGCGACATGTGGTACACGTGGAGCATAACCACACAAGCAACCTGCAAGAGAAACAGTCCAGACAATACAAGAGTATACATCTCAATGAATGAGAGATCAGGTGACTGGCATCGGAAATAGGTTCTTGTCCCACAAATAAAGTGGAACACAATGCAAGTCGAATCACAATTGAAGGCTCTCTCGAAGTATCTCGCACATCTCAACAAACAAATCAGTAGTAACAAGGAAGCACGCTATAGAAAATACTAGCAATTAAGTTCTAATTAAATCCTAAACAAAATCTAAAAAGAGAAAATTGTTTTTTATGACATTTTTATCAAAGAATTAGAGCAAAACTATGTAACAAAGCAATTAAAATCTAACAAGAGAGCATGTTTTTTATTATAAAAAACAAATATAGAAAACAAAAATCTAATTCTAACTAGAAAAGAATACATGTTTTTATTCATTTTTTATCATGCAAAGGTCTAACAAATATAATTGTTTTTTATGTTTTTATTACACTAAAGATAATAGAAAATAAACTAGGTAAAACAATTAAAATCTAATGTAAATTCATGTACACAGGAGGGTTTAACACTGAGATCAGGGGTGCAGACTAGGTGGAGGGCGCAGGGCCCATTGCTAATGGTCCGATAGCATGTTTTTGTTCATTTTTCAGTCAAAAAAGATGGAACATGGGCCAAGGGGGTGCATGAACAGTAAATCGCATAGCAGGCCCAAAAATATCGATCCAATTGCACTTAGTTTCAGAATTTTATTCAATATTTTGTATTAATCTAAAAAAGATCTAATTTCAATTAGCAATTATTAGTTCAGATTTATTCCAATCAATGCTAAAGACGTAATTATGTACATTTAGTCCTAATTAATCACCAATTTAGTCCAATTAATCACATTAAATCTCATGCTGATGCAAAGAAGAAATTAAATGGGGAATTAGGGTTAGAAGTGGGACCATGGAGTTCTTGAACTCAGAAGCTTCTCATCTCCCTCGTTCATGAACAAACGGCACCGCGGAGAGTCTCCATTTCTCCGATCAAAACGGCGGCGATTCTCTCCTCTAATCTCCGATGTAACTCCGTCGCTCATCTCACTCATCTCTTCTCTCATTTCTCCCTGACTCACTTTCTCCGATTAACTCTCTGTCTAATACTCCTCCGTTCAACCAATCGCCTCTCTCTTTCATTCTTTGCGTTTGCAATCCCTGTTTGTGTCGATGTTGTACGTGCGCCGTTGTGACAGAGTTCAGATGGATAAAGCTTCATTGATGCTTGTTGAAATTGAAGACAAATCCGATTCGGTGACGGTAATGATCATTGTTTTTCTACAGATTTGAAGAGGAAGGAGTTCGATTGGATTGTCGTAGACGAAGTTCAGAACAATGCGAAGACGACGTCGTTGTTCGCGGTGGAGAAGAAGCTGCAGATTACGTGCCGCTGCGTTTTTTGTGTTGGAGTCGATCAGAAATGATGACGAAGATTGTGGTTATAGCGGATTCGAAGATGCCGGTGACGAAGAATTGGAGTAAGCGTTAGCGTCAACCTTTTATTTCCCCTATCTGATTCACACCTTTTCTTCTTCTTCTTGATTTCTGTTGGTGATAATTTTGCAGGTTCAGTTTGTAGATGAAGATGAACGTTGGAGGTTGTCGAAGGAAGAGTTTTGTTGAGGATTATTGTTCTTGGAGATTAAAGGTGATGGTTATGGTTGCAGAAGATTGATTATGGTCGAATCTGTGAAGGTTGAATCGATGTTGATGAAGGTGAGATTGAAGAAGGTTTGGAGAGGATTTCGGTTAAAGGTGTAATGAATCGAGAGAGAAAGATGAAGAAGTTTGTTACCGTTTTTGTTGAATTTTTGTGTAGAAGATGAAGATGGATTTTGTGGTGATGATGAATGAATAGAAGAGGATTTTGGTTAGAGGTATGAAGAAAGCTTCAATCGATCTCCAGAAAGTTTGTTACGAATTTTGTTCCGTTTTTTTTTTTCTCTCATTTTCTGTTATAACCTCTTGCAGAGTGATGGTAGCGTACGATTGAAGAAGAGAGGTTCAGGGAGATTGAAGTTTGTTACATGCTGTTACGATATCTGTTATGAATTTTCTGCTCTTCCACTTTCGTGAATTCGTTCTCCCGGACTCCATCGTGAATACTGAGATGAAGAGCCCCCTCTGTTGAAACTGATTTGTTCCTTTTATAAGCTTTTTCCTCTTTTGCTATTAGTGATTTTCTTCCATGTTCTTCTCTGCTGCAGGTGCAGGGTCGGTTTAATGTTGAGTGGTTTTAGCTGCCGGTCAGCGTGAATGAATGTTTGGGATGTAATAAATGGACCCTGTGATTTGTATACTGTTTCTTATTTTTTTGGATGAATTTAATATTTTTGTAATGGATAGTATACCTTTTAACTTCAATGAACAAAATCCCCCCAATTATTCAAAACAATCTTCTCTTTTAAATTGAATTTGAAGTCCCAAACTCCTTTGGCAAATGTCTTGCATACCGTCCCATAGTCATGGCGTGAACCCAACAAAACGTGTGCCAACACAACAAAACTTTGAACTAATGACATGAGTCTTGAAACTTGTGCACCGAAAGACCATATGAATGAACCTTCCATTTTGGCAAGCTTGAATTAATTCTCGACAAATCAGATGCTTAAGAACAAATCGATTAATATTGAACACAAATCTAAATTCATGTCATTAAGTAGTCTCTTGAATCGACACAACTTTATACCTCATACTTGCACGAGAATGTGAATTAAAACCTTGTACGCTGTCTTAGATCCAAGTCAACTTATGTTGCAAACAACGAGTTACAATGATGAGAACAAAACTTCTTTGATCACAATGAATCTACAAATTCACCCCTCATGTCATGACTCGCATTGGTATTTCAAACTGACATAACAATGATGCTTTAAGGAATTCTTGAGGAAGATACAAATTAAGCACATAAGAACTCCTGCACATGAGATCTAATGAAGCTCAGTTGAATTATCGATTGTAGACACCGTGTATAAGAAACTTTTTATTATTTTTTCTTAATTTTTAAGCGACGAAATAAACGTCCTTCCATAACTTATAGCTCAAAGAAAGAGGGCAAATTTTGGGGTGCAACAGCTGCCCCTATTCAAACTTCTTGAACTTGACAAGTGAGAAGCGAAAGTTTCGAACTGTCGAGGTGGAAGGAGATTGAATACCAGAATGAACTCGAAAATTTGCACTCTTGATCAATAGAAGATTCCATCTTGCAATAAGAAGGAAAGTACCACCCCGCAAGCAAGGAGAAAAAACTTCAATTGATCTAGATAATTAAGTAGCTCCAACTTGCAATAAGAAGGAACAGGCAACCCCATTGCTGAGGAAAAAAACTTCAATTGGTTTGGGCACCAAGAGAAGGTCGACATCTTCGGTGGATCTGGATATCACAGCGAAATAGACGTCTTTGGCCGATCTGAATATCGAAACTAAGAATGTCTTCTAATGATATGGGGACATCAGGACTGAGCAGACATGTCTTCTTCTGGCGAAAATAAATCGTCAGTTGGTGGACATCCTCAACTGATCGGAACCATCAGGATTGTGTCCTTCTACTGATCTGGGGGCATCAGGAAGGAAATGGATATCCTCAACCGATCTGGGGGCATCGGGAATTTTAAAGAATGCTTTCAACTGATCTGGGGACATCAGGACTGAGCAAGCAAGTCTTCTTCCGACGAAAATAAATCGTCAGGTGGGTGGAAGTCCTCAACTGATCGGAAACATCAGGATTGTGCCTTCTACTGATCTGGGGCATCAGGAAGAAAATGGACCTCCTCGACCGATCTGGGGGCATCGGGAATCAAGATTGTCTTCAACTGATCTGGGGACATCAAGACTGAGCAGACATATCTTCTTTTGAACGAACTAAATCGTCAGGGAATGGATATTTCCGACTGATCTGGGGCATCAGAGGGCTTGCTCCTTCGGAAGATCTTAGAGATCCGGAGGCGGTTCTTTCAACTGAACTGAATTTCAGGATAAGAACAAATATCCTCAACCGATCTGGGGACATCGGGAATAGGAGTGTCTTCAACTGACCTGGCGATATCAGAAATAATAGACAGTCCTCTTCTGATGAAGTAAATCATCAGGAGATATCTCCGACTGATCTGAGGCATCAGTGGGCTAGCTCCTTCGGAAGATCTCGGGAGATCCGGAGGCGATTCCTTCAACTAATCTGGATATTAGGATAGGAACAGATATCTTCAACCGATCTGGGGACATCGGGAAATAAGCATGACTTTCATCTGGTCTGACAATGTCAGGGAGAGGGAGACAAACTTCTTCTGATTTAGACATCAAGATAAGCGCCTGTAATGACTAGGCGAATATTGCTCTCTGGGGAGCATTTGAATCTTGATAACTTTCCTGCAGAAAGAAACAGATATGATATGATTTATGCATGATGCATGTATGAATGTTTGTGGAATAACGTTCCCGATAAGGAAGACGCTACAAGCTTTTGAGATTGCAATGCGAATGATGCATGATTCGTACACTGCTTAGGGAGACAACGGAGGAGCACTGAAATGCTGAAGTAGTCCTGGAAAGAGTATGGAACTCTGTGGGGGAGGACAAGATGAGTGACCAAGGGTCACCATTGCGAGCTGACAAAGATGGATCAGAAATCTGCTGGAGATGATCAAATCTAGACGCGAGCTCTGGCATGGGGAAATAAATCCCTCTTGACTGCTTGGGGAATACCCTGGTAACTTCACTGGAGAAGCAAACTCTCGACACTCTCGGGATGTGGAGATAACGGTAAGTCATGGAGACAACTCTGATGGGGAGTGATCAACTTGCTTGTGCAGGACACACTCCACTGGGGAAATCCTTGACGGACATAGATTCTGCTGAGGATGCATGTGAATTTCTGCTGAAGAAAGACTCAGTGGGGAAGATGAATACTTCTGCATAACGATCCACTGAGGAGATGAGAGATCCGCTGGGGATAAGGAACTTAGCATAAGAACCTCTTGTTAAGACAACTCCACTAGGGAATAAGATAACTCTCCTGGGGAGAACAGGTCAATCTGTTGGAGAGAGAAATGTTCCACTGGGGAAGATGAGGCATTCGGGCAAGGAACCTCATTAAAAGCTTGTTGGGGAAAATGAGGCATTTGGGCAATGGTACCTCATTAAGAGCTTGCTGGGGATTCAAATACCATTCAATCATGATTCAACTGAGGAGAAGATATTCCACCGGGGAATAAGGCTTCTGAAGCACGAAGATCTCGTTGAAATGTGCTTTGCTGAGGAGATGAGAATCTTGGAACAAAGAAAGCCTCATCTGAATGCACTCGGCTGGGGACTGATGATCTCTTACTTGGCTAGATCCGCCAATGCTCTGACATGGTATACTCGAAAGGATGTACCTGTGAGATATACAGATGAAGATGCCCCAGGATATAGCATGACATCCACGGGATTTCCTCACATGGCAGAGGATTATGATGCTCACCCATAATGGGCAAATGCAAGAGCAAAAGATTGTTAGACATCTGGGTTTGAAACTTTCCAAACAGGCAATGGATTCAATGAGCTGATAGGCAAGCAATGATTAGAACAACAAACAAGTATCGGCCAGAGCATCAAGCAGGCATTGACTTTCCGGGAGAGTGCCACCAGGAAGTGGGCTTAAGAGGTCAAGCAAGTGTTGACTTGAAAGGGACCAAACAGGCATTGGCTTTCATAGAATTCTACAGATTCACATTGATTGTAAGGATGCCAACAAGTATTGGACTTTCAGCTTTTAGCTACTGAGGATGACGACCCTGACCGTTCTCAAGCTCATAACTTGTTTAGCTCACACCCGAACTTTAAACTGAACACCTCCTGATGAGGATAAAATTCCGATGCATAGTGTCTTGCCCCAGTATCATGAATTTTGGAACCATGCCCCTGCCTGACTTGTATTGTAGGTAGGTTCGACTATGCTTGGGTGAATGCCCCTGATTGCTTAGCACTTTGAGAGATTCTTCGAATCTTGACCTGATTGCCTCAGATTGATTGAAAACTTGCTCGACAAAGTATTCAAACGCTTTTGCGCCCCTGAGGGTGATCGGACTTTGAAATATGGCTGCCTCTGCTCAACGGAGTCCTGAAAACAACTTGTCCTTCGGGAGGATAGAGCTTTTCATCTGAAGTTCATGATGGAAACTTTCTTGATGTTAAGCACTTATTCATATGCAAAGAATGTTTATTATGAGAAATATAATTCTAATGCAAAGAGTATGTTTGTCTTGAAGTTTAAAGAAACCTTTTTGAAAGGATGTCGTAACATTGATTTTTTGTTAAAAAAAAAAGATGGTGTGATACCAACTCAAGCGTTTAGCAGATCTCCTAGGAGTCAGTTTACCGTATTCTCATGTATAGTCTGCTTTCAAATTAACCCTGCTTCAATTAGGACTTTTAAGGGTTGTAACGTGGCCAGGTTCACGGTTATTTTTAGAAAAAAGGATATTTAGGCTCAAATTATTTGGTGCCCACCCCCTTCGTGATGTTCTCCAGTCCTAAGTTCAGTTAACTTGACACGAGCATTCATCTTTCAAGAGGAGTTTGGGAATGATTGAGGAGTCAATGAGGTCTTCCATTTTGGCAAGCTTGAATTAATTCTCGACAAATCAGATGCTTAAGAACAAATCGATTAATATTGAACACAAATCTAAATTCATGTCATTAAGTAGTCTCTTGAATCGACACAACTTTATACCTCATACTTGCACGAGAATGTGAATTAAAACCTTGTACGCTGTCTTAGATCCAAGTCAACTTATGTTGCAAACAACGAGTTACAATGATGAGAACAAAACTTCTTTGATCACAATGAATCTACAAATTCACCCCTCATGTCATGACTCGCATTGGTATTTCAAACTGACATAACAATGATGCTTTAAGGAATTCTTGAAGAAGATACAAATTAAGCACATAAGAACTCCTGCACATGAGATCTAATGAAGCTCAGTTGAATTAACGATTGTAGACACCGTGTATAAGAAACTTTTTATTATTTTTTCTTAATTTTTAAGCGACGAAATAAACGTCCTTCCATAACTTATAGCTCAAAGAAAGAGGGCAAATTTTGGGGTGCAACACACGGGCACCCGTGTCAGCCCACTGATATGCTCCCTTGGCTTCTTTTCATCCTTTTCTCCTGACACGGGCAGTGTTCTGTGACACGGGCACCCGTGTCAGGCCACTGCTTGCCCCATTCTCTTTTGTTTCCTCCCGCTTCCTGACACGGGCCGTGTCTTGTGACACTGGTACCCGTGTCAAGCCACTGTATGCGCTATATCTTCATTTTTACTTCGACTCGCATTTGTTTGGCTCTGCATTCTTCTTATGGACTTTACCGCATAAACCTGAAATATAATTACTACCAAAACAAGCATCAAAAGCAACTATTCTACTAGAAATTACGAATAACATATAATTGAAAAATATGAAAGAACTAAATTAAAACAAAGAACAAACAAACAACCATGTTACCGAAATGACCGATTTTTATCAGATAATTGACGAAGTATAAGTAAAATTGGTGACCGATCATTGTTGTTGATCTTTCCAAGCAAAATTTGGATGATTCTTCCACCCTTGATTGTAGGTGTTAGAATACAGATTGTTTTGCCTCATGAATTTGATTTCTTCAATCTGCTTGGGAGTAGCAACACAGTATACAGTTTGGTGAGGACCTTGGCAAATTTCACAACTACAGGTTGAACTTGAGCCACCTGTTGTGTACCTATGTTCATAGCCTTCAGTTTCTTTTCCACTTTTGCAGCTATAGCATCTTCAACCCGGAGTTTTGAAGTTTCCAGCTTAAGATCAATGATTCCTTCCGGTTTGTTAGCACACCTATCATACAACTCCAAATGCTCATTTAGAGCTATTGCTTCAATAATTTTGATTATGCCGGAGGCTGTTGTGAAATTTTTTGAGCCTCCAGCTGCTGTATCAATCAATTGCTTTGTTTTCATTCTGAGCCCATTGACAAATACTTGCATCTGTTCAGTCTTGTCCATATTATGAGTGGGACATGCTACTAGAATTCTTTTGAATCTCTTGTAGGCATCTCCTAAGGGCTCACCCTCCTTCTGCTTGAAGTTCAAGATGTCATACCTCTTCCTTATAAATACAGATGCGGGAAAATACTCATTCAAGAAAGCTTTCTCCATCTCTTCCCATGACGTGATATTGCCCGCTGGAAGAGAATAGAACCATTATTCTGCTTCTTCGGCCAAGGTGAACGGGAACATTCTCAGCTTCTTTGCCTCTTCTGCATGCCCTTCAATTTTTAAAGTCGTACTCATGGTAAGAAACCTTTGTAGGTGCTTGTTTACATCTTCATTAACCTTTCCGGTGAAAGGTTTTCTTTCCAGCTGATTTATTGTGCTCGGAGCAATTGAAAATTGGCCGCATTTACCGGTTGGTTGACAATTGTCAGTCTACCCCGTGGCGTGTTTGTAGCACCATAGTCACCAAGGAGTCTCTCCGGCGCTGGTGGATTCTCTCCCATGACTTCTTCACTTTCAGAATCTGAACCAGAATGAACTAAAACAATCTCTTCTTCAGATTCCAGTTTTTATCGACGAGCTTGTCTGCGCCTTGCGTGCAAAGTTCTTTTGATTTTTGCGTCAAAAAGAAATTCAGCTGAGGCCTTACCTCGCATAAACAGATTAGACAATTCCTCGAATGTCAATCTCGAGGATTGCGTGATATTATAGAGTAATGTGGAATTCAATTAAACAAAAAGCCTTGGGGGTTTTGGTTTTGTTGGATTAAATCCTTGCAAAGAAATAATAACGAGAAAATAAATTGATTTTTATTATCAAATATATGAGATGCTAGGGTGAGTGGTTGATTTGGCATGTAACACTCGGAATTGAGATCTCTTCAACAAGTTCATAACATTCAGTTACCAATCTTTAGGATGTTTCCTCCTAAGCCCTTAGTGAGAAAACCTTTGGTCTTCCGACCTAATTCCTAAGTCCTTAGGAACCAAAATTGAAACCAAGCCTTTATTTTATCAAGACTATATGGTGATTATAGGGTATCCCTAGTCCTAGGTGATATCTACTATACTCAAATTATGCACAAACCCTAACAACTACAGTCCTGTACCTGTTAGCCATGGATTAATCCTTATTTGACCGATAAAGAAAACAAGAAGAACATTGCATAATTTAACCGAATACTATAAACCAATGTATTAACGAAATCACAAATTCATAGTTATTACAAAACCGAATCAGGACCACCCCCTTAGCATTAGGGGGTTTAGCCTCTCATAATATTCAAGAAAGACAAAGCAAAGAATTTAGACACTACAAAGATAATAGGGAACTTTGATCTTCAATGGTGTCCACCGTTGATTCTCTCCGTCTCTGAAACCCTTGATGAAGCTATCTTCTCCTCTTTTTGGAATTCTATCGTATGATGGAAAAAGTCCCAAAATAATTCTCTAAAACTCAACTAAATAGTCTAGGTACAAATCTCAGCTAAATGGAATGTCTAAAGTGCCCCCAAGGTGGACATTTAATGAAAAAGCCCTAAAATTGGAAGTTTTCTCGCTCTCAGCAACACTAGCCGTGCTAGGCAGCACTGGCAGTGTTGATCTTTTACTCTTTTTTTATTTTTGCTTCAGCCATCCTGACACGAGCCATGCTAGGCCACACGGCCGGCCGTGTTGGCCCCCTAGATTTTTGTATGGAGAAGTGTCATTCATCTGACACTGGTCGTGCTAGGAAGCACTGGCCGTGTCAGACTCCAATATTTCATTACTTCATCTTCAAACATTTCCCATCTTCTTCCATTGTTGCATTGACGCTTTAGACTCTTCAATCAAAACTGAAACATGTACAAAATCAACCAAACGGCATCAAAAGAATCTAAATAACTTAAATTAAAACATAATGCAAAGTAAACATAAAAGCAATCAAACATGAGATACTTAAACAAAAACAATAAAACTCTGATCAAAGTGTTACCGAATCGACAGATTTAGACCGAATACATGACGTAAATTAGCTAGAAATGGTGACCGATCAGTGTTGCACCCCAATTTTTGACCACTGAGATCCCACCATATCTTAAATATTAGGATCATCATTGTCATTATAATCATCATACATTTACAATTTTCTAACAAAAATACAAAAAAATTGTTGTTTGTTGCTTGTGTCCCAAGACAGGAGATTGATCAAGAAGAGACTGGGCAAGTTAGGGTTTTGAGGCCCACAAAGAAACCCGCCATTCTTATATGATTTAAGGGATTCTCTAATCAATATCAAGGTCCTAAGATTGGTCAACACAAGATCAATCACCTTCAAGTTCATCAGAAGCTCCAATTAGGGTTTTTGACCTAATTTCACTAGGGGTTGACTTTTAATCAGGAGATGGTTCCAAGACTCAAAATATGATTCAAGGGCATCCAAATAAACATTATAGTCCATTCATACTATTCATTTGTAGAGGAGAGCTTGATTCATTTGGAAATCACAAAACTGCAGTTCATTTGGAAAGAGTCAACTATGTAAGTCAACCTTTGACTCTTGAGAAAAATAGTCAACCATGGACTTTTAAGGATCCAAATAATCATCATATGGATATTGAAGACATTTGATCAAAGAAAATTCAAAGAATTCATCGTGAATAAAAAAGTCAACAAAAAGTCAAAATTAAGGTTTTAAGTAAATTTTGACCTAATTTTGGGAACTCAAAATTTTGCTTACACACTAAAAAATCTCCCAACATGAAAGTTGTAGATCTTAGCAAAACAAACAACTTATCACAATGGAACGTTTTGCAAAAAATGATTATTTTGAGAGATATGGAATTAAGAAGATAATTTTCAAAAGACTTAAAGAAATTTTCAAGTGTTTTACTTGGATTTGTTCTTAACTTTATGACCATTTTTCTCAATGATCCAAAAAGAGTTTGAGGAAACTTTCAACAAGTGAATTGAAGTATGTAGCAAGGGCTTTCCAAAGAGCTAAGTAGCATGAAAATCCATGGCTTGATCAAAGAGATATGAATTTGTCAATAGGGCACCATGAACACTTGAAATGGAACATTTCCATGATGAACATGAAGAACAAAGTCCAAAATTCATCCAAATCTGTAGGAATCTCTCAAGTACAGCCATTTTAACTTGTTCAAGAGGCCATAATCAGAAGAATACAAATTCTTTTGAGCTATGAACCAAGTGTTTTATGCATTTTCCAAGTTTCATGCTATTTATGGATGGATTCTCAAGTTACAATCAAATCCTGATGGCACCTGAAGATATGGAAAAACAGCTTTTATCATACCCTAGGGCACGTTTTGTTACCGTGTAATGCCATTTGGTCTGAAGAATGCCGGAGCAACTTATCAAAGAGCCATGACGACTCTCTTCCATGATATGATTCACAAAGAAATTGAAGTTTATGTGGATGACATGATTGCCAAGTCTGCATCAGAAGAAGAATATGTGGGGCATCTATTGAAGTTATTCCAACGTTTGAGAAAATACAAGTTGCGTCTGAATCCAAGTAAGTGCACATTTGGTGTCCGCTCTGGAAAACTACTAGGTTTCATCGTTAGCCAAAGAGGTATTGAGGTTGATCCCGACATAGTCAAGGCCATTCAAGAAATGCCTCCTCCAAAAACAGAAAAACAAGTAAGAGGTTTTCTTGAACGATTGAATTACATCTCCAGATTTATCTCTCACATGACTGCAACTTGTGGACCGATCTTTAAGCTTATTCGCAAAGATCAAGAGTGTAAATAGACAGAAGAATGTCAGAAAGCTTTTGAGGATATCAAAGAATACCTGCTGGAACCTCCAATTTTAAGCCCTCCAGTGGAAGGAAAACCTTTGATCATGTATTTTACCGTACTTGAAGATTCTATGGGGTGTATCCTGGGTCAGCAAGACGAGTCTGGTCAAAAAGAGTATGCCATTTATTACTTCAGCAAAAAGTATACCGACTGTGAAACAAGATATTCACTGCTCGAGAAAACTTGCTGCACTCTTGTATGGGCTACTCGCCGACTAAGGCAGTACATGTTGACTCATACGACATATCTCATATCCAAAATGGATCCAATCAAATACTTGTTTGAAAAGCCTGCGTTGAATGGAAGAATTTCCCGCTGGCAGATGTTATTATTAGAGTACGACATCCAATATCGTGCCCAAAAACCCATCAAAGGAAGTATTTTAGCCGATCAACTGGCCTCTCAACCCATTGATGATGACCAATCCTTGCAAGATGACTTCCCAGATGTAGAGATCATGTATTTGAAATCAAAAGATTATGAAGAGCCTTTACATGGAGAAGGACCTGATCCTGAATCCCGATGGGGTTTGATATTTGATGGGGCTGTTAATACTTACGGTAAAGGAATTGTGATAACACGAATTTATATAGTATATTTGATTTAATTTACATACATAATGCTAGTACTTTTATTCGATTTAATTGTTTTATTTTAGTATTATGCTGGTATTTTTGATGTTTCAGGTATTATGTTCATGTTGAAAACTATTTGTCAAAAGAAGAAGAAATGAAGTAAAATCGACTTAAGAAGATAAATAAAGAAGAAGTGAAACAATAGTAACGTTGGAGGTGCAAAGTGCAAAACGAAGCCTAGCCCACGAAGGGGCTAAAGCTCCCATTCTGAACAAGAGGAGACGCCCGTCTCCAGGGCCCAATGGGCCATTTCCACTTCAAGGCAAGTGAGACGCCCGTCTCACACATTCCCAGCCACTTCACCATGGAGACGCCCATCTCCACTATTCTAGGCCACTTGAGACGCACATCTCAAGTCTTCTTCAAAGACTGGTTCAAGTGACGCACGTCCTACATTTTCTCCACCCTGTTTCAAGTGTCACTATATTTACGGAGAAAGAGAAGGAGACATGGGGACAAAAGCTGGAGACGAACGTTACATGCTGAGACTATAAAAAGAACTCTTAATTCACATTATCGGGGTTTTCTGTTTTCATACCTTCCTTTAGTTTTCAGCAATTTAATTTTCGCTTCGTTTTCAATTCCTGTTTATCTTTTCTCACAACAATTTCTACACCGGAAATTGTTGTGAACCTTTAATTGGTATAACCTTACGTTAGGTCCAAGTCTTTTACTTTCTTGATTTATTTCCTGCTGAATTTTCATTTATCGAACAATCCAACAGACTTGTGGTGGAAGTTTGAGTACTTGAAGATCTAAAGATTTATTCCAGATTTCTATTATTCAGGTTTTTTTATTTACAGCATTTATTCCTTGTATGATTATAAATTGCGTTCAAATTAATATGCCTGGATTTATAAACCGAATCTATTATTGCATGTTTAATCAAATTAATATGTCTGGCTAAATCACTTAGATATCGGTATATAAAGTAATCCAACTAAAAGGGATCCGAAATTAATTGGCCTAAATAATGTTTTATTGAAAATCACCTATTTCTGGTTTTTGTGTCTAATTGAATTTATTAGAGTTATAAAATCAACAGAGCGAGAGTTTGAGGTTTTAGAACTGATTAAGGTTAAAATCAAAAGAGCGAGAGTTTGAGATATTTAACTAGATAGTAGACACGGACATTAGTTTTAAGGACAGTGAGAGCTTATTAAAACTAATTAGATATTATTTATTTTCAAAAAGTGTTTTTAAACTCAGTGGGACAGCGAGAGCGTACGTTAGAGAATATTAGCATAACCTAAGTCAATAGAGCGAGAGTTTGAGACAGAGGTTTTTAACTGAATAATATTTGCATGAAAAAGGCGTTTTGTTAATCTGATTGTTTTCAAAAAGCGTTTCTAGATCTGATGGGACAACGAGAGCATACATTGTGAGATAGGATCGTAGTCTGAATCAATGGCGCGAGAGTTTGAGAGGAGGATTTTTAGACAAACGTATTTAATAACGATTTTTTATTTGATAGTGAACTTGGCCAATAAAACTTAGGATCACCTAAGTTAGAAGAACTACATACCGATATCCGCATTAATATTTCTATCTAGATTTGAGATTTTAGTTTCCCCTTTTACAAACAATTGAAACATCACTAGCCTTAGCTTTACATAGTAATCTTAGATAACGGTAGATCGATTCATAGTCCATGTGGATTCGATATCTTTTAAAACTACACGACAGGACTGTGCACTTGCAATCATCAGATTAATAGACACGTAAAGTCGTGATCAAATTGGGGCAATCATTATTATGCCACAAGGTTCTCATGTACCATTTACTGCAAGACTGATGTTTGAATGCACCAATAAGATGGCAAAGTACGAAGCTTGTATCATGGGACTAGAAGAAGCCATTGATCTTAGAATCAAGATTCTGGATGTGTGTGGAAATTCTGCTCTAGTTATTAATTAGATCAAATGATAATGGGAAACACATCATCCTGGTTTAATTCCTTACAGAGATTATGCCCGAAGACTTCTAACCTTCTTCAACAAAGTTGAGTTCCATCACATACCTCGTGAGGAAAACCAAATTGCAGATGCATTGGCAACCCTAGCTTCCATGTATCAAGTGAAATTTCCAAATGAATTTCTTAAATTACAATCACGGGCTTGGATAGGCCTGCTCATGTATTCATTGTTGAAGCTGTCACAGATGACAAGCCGTGGTTTTATAACATTAAAATCTTCTTACAGAAATAAGAGTACCCACCAGGGGCATCTAGCAAATACAAATGAAATTTGAGAAGATTGTCCGGTAATTTCTTCCAAACTGGGAATGTGCTCTATAAAAGGAATTTTGACATGGTATTGCTCAGATGCGTGGATAGACATGAAGCAAACCAATTAATGCAAGAAATTCATTAAGGATCTTTTGGCACTCATGCCAATGGACATGCAATGACAAGAAAGATACTGAGAGCAAGTTACTATTGGATGACAATGGAATCTGACTGCTACAGATATGTGAAGAAGTGCCACAGATGCCAGATCTATGCTGATAAGATCCATGTTCCTCTGACGCTTGTCAATGTTATCTCCTCTCCATGGACTTTCTATAGGTGGGCAATTGATATGATTGGAATGATTGAACCAAAGGCTTCAAATGGACATCGTTTCATCCTGGTCGCCATTGATTACTTCACCAAATGGGTCGAAGCTGCCTCTTACGCCAATGTTACTAGACAAGTGGTAGTAAGATTTATCAAGAACAATCTCATCTGTTGCCACGGTGTACCCAACAGAATCATTACTGATAATGGTTCCAATCTGAACAACAGGATGATGAAAGAGTTGTGTGATGAGTTCAAGATTGAGCATCACAATTCCTCTCCCTACCTACCAAAGATGAATGGAGCGGTAGAAGCAGCTAACAAGAATATTAAGAAGATTTTCCAGAAGATGGTCGTGACTTACAAAAACTGGCATGAAATACTCCTCTTGCTCTGCATGGGTATCGTACTACAGTTCGCACTTAGACTGGGGCAACACCTTTCTCCGTAGTATATGGCATGGAAGTCGTAGTCCCGAAAGAGGTTGAGATTCCCTCCTTAAAGATCCTGATGGAAGCCAAATTATCAGAAGCTTAATGGTGTCAAGCTAGATATGATCAGCTGAACCTTATTGAAGAAAAAAGAATGACTGCATTATGCCAAGATTAGCTTTACCAAGAAAGAATGAAGAAAGCCTTTGACAAGAAAGTCAGACCTCGAAGATTCAGGGAAGGTGATCTCATGCTCAAGAAGATATTACCTCTTCAACCAGACCCCAGGGGAAAATGGACTCCCAATTATAAAGGCCCATACATTGTCAAGAAAACCTTCTCGGGTGGTGCTTTGACTCTTACGACTATGGATGGTGAAGAATTCCCACGTCATGTGAATGCCGATGTGGTTAAGAAATACTTCGCCTAAAGAAAGAAAAGAAAGCTTGCCTAGTTGAAAACCTGAAAAGGCGATTTAGGCGAAAAAGAGCGTTTTAGTGGACTGAAAACCTGAAAGGACGGTCCAGGTAAAAATTAGAGACAAACAAAAAGGAAATAATTATCCCGATGGATTGAAAACCTGCAAAGGCAATTCATGCAAAAATTAAGGAATATGGCAAGTAACCACATCCGGTATCACCTGACCATCCTGAAGATTTTAAGAAGACTCTCAACCGACGTCAGTGTACGCTTGATATTCAAAGTTGATACGGGGACTAGTGATCAATGTATTTCAGTGTACACTTTCCTGTAAAAGTTACCATTTTCAAAACTTTGTAATTCATGAAGTCTTGCTGTTCGCAGACTATCATTCTATTAATGAAAATTTGCGCCTTATCTCATTTCTTGGAATTCTTATTTCATTCCATCTTTCAAAACATGGTTTTTGAAATTAATAGATTTGAAACAAATCAAAGTTGTTTTTCGAAATAAATGAAAAGATATAACATTTTCTTAAAACTCTTGAACACAGGGGTAAATGTTGA
Source organism: Vicia villosa (assembly GCF_029867415.1). Taxonomy (NCBI): domain Eukaryota; kingdom Viridiplantae; phylum Streptophyta; class Magnoliopsida; order Fabales; family Fabaceae; genus Vicia; species Vicia villosa. The sequence continues at coordinate 78,731,580 of NC_081185.1, forward strand.
CCTTGAGTCCCCAGAAGAGTTAGTTCTCAAAACAAGAAATGAAAACACCAACAAATTTCATCCCTACAGAGCAGCTAGGTCTTGACACAAGTTGTCTCCAGCCAAGGATGGGTTTTCTTCTCGAAATGTGTTCCCCTTTTCAACGGGTTTTCTTCTCGGAATGAATCCTTTGATAATGAATATTGATTTGATGAGTATTCTCTTCCCCTACAGGATCTGCATCCCTAACAGAAGATATTATTGACAATCAAGCGAGTATATACACTGGTGTTGTCATTCCCCGGTGTGGTCATCTTATTATATGTTTATTCTGTCAGTATGCACATAACACTCACTTATGCACTCATACGTTCATGCATCATATATTCATGCACATCGTTTGCATCTTGTTGATATAATAAGCTTATTATTCCCCAAGCAATATCTTTACTCCTTCCATTTAAGCGTCAGCTTTAGGAAGAAAGACCAATATCCTTGTGTTTCCCCGATGAGTTTGTTCCTCACGAGAAGATCTTGTTTTAGCTTATCCACCTATCTGTAGATAGGATGGACCCCCATTTCTGAGCTTGTTCCTCAATGAGAAGTGTCTTGTTTGATGTTTCATTCCAACTCCGCCTTGGTTTGAACCTTGTCTCCAACAGATATGATTGTTTGGATTAGCGAATCCTGGATTCTCAGGGTGCATTTATTTTTCACAATTGAAGACCTGATATTTTCAACAAAAAAATGAACCGGGTTGTGGTTCCCCAGAAAAGTTGGAGTTATATCCCCCACAGGTACCACTACAATTTACTTGACAACAAGTAATGGTCTCTTTATTTGAGCAGCTTGTGTGTCCCAAATTTCCTTCTTGAAAGAAGATGATAGTCTCTACGGAGCAAGAAAGATATTGAATGGTTGGTCTCTCCAGCGTCGAGACAATTCATGATAAAGATATTATGAATGGTTGGTCTCTCCAGCATCGAGACACTTCATGTTGAAGTTATTTCCCTCTTTTATGAATGGTGAGTCTCCCTAGCGTATGAGACAGTTCATTGAGAAAACCCATTGATTTCCTTCCCCGGCATAAGAATGCAACCTATGGAAAAGAGTTAAACTTGTTATGTGTGAACCCATAGCTTGGTGTTATTATTTTTATGTGTAAATCCATAACATATTTTTGTCATTGCGAGAGAATCTATAATTAACCCCTTTTGTTCTGAGAGAATCCAGAACCCCTTCTTTTGTTACCTCGTTATGTGAGAATCCATAGCCTGGTGATGTTTTATGTGTGAATCCATAACCCTTCTTTTGTGTCAAAAGGACTAATATTTACACCTGGTTCATTCTGTGAGAATCCTGAATTTACCAAAGTTTGTGACATTGTCCATTTCCCAAGTGTCAGGGACTGTCTATCATATGTCCCCAGTAGATCTAGTTCCTTCCTCCCATTTTAAAGGAAGGATGTTGTCTGTTTGTTTATTCCATGTAAAAATATAAAAAAATATGTTGCTTTCGTATCATGCATGTGGGCTCCCAGGGTCCAAAATTGTGCTATCTTTTGTATTTAAGTCCCTCCTACCATGTTGTGACGAAGATTCCATCTTCCCCTCATCGGGTATCAGGAACTTAAATAGGGGCAGCTGTTGCACCCCAATTTTTGACCACTGAGATCCCACCATATCTTAAATATTAGGATCATCATTTTCATTATAATCATCAAGCATTTATCATTTGCTAACAAAAATACAAAAAAAAAATGTTGTTTGTTGCTGGTGTCCCAAGACATGAGATTGATCAAGAAGAGACTGGGCAAATTAGGGTTTTGAGGCCCACAAAGAAACCCAACATTCTTCTATGATTCAAGGGATTCTCTAATCAATATCAAGGTCCTAATATGGGTTAACACAAGATCAATCACTTTCAAGTTCAGCAGAAGCTCCAATTAGGGTTTTTGACCTAATTTCATTCGGGGGTTGACTTTTAATCAGGATATGGTTCCAAGAATCAAAATATGATTCAATGGCATCCAAATCAACATTATAGTCCATTCATACCATTCATTTGAAGAGGATAACTTGATTCATTTGGAAATCACAAAACTTTAGTTCATTTGGAAAAAGTCTACTGTGCAAGTCAACCTTTGACTTTTGAGAAAAATAGTCAACCATGGACTTTTAAGGATCCAAATAATCATCATATGGATATTGAATACATTTGATCAAAGAAAATTCAAAGAATTCATGAAGAATCAAAAAATCAACAAAAAGTCAAAATTAAGGTTTTAAGTGAATTTTGACCTAATTTTGGGAACTCAAAATTTTGCTCAGACACTCAAAAATCTCCCAACATGAAAGTTGTAGATCTTGGCAAAAAAACAACTTATCACATTGGAACTTTTTGCAAAAAATAATTATTTTGAGAGATATGGAATTAAGAAGATAACTTTCAAAAGACTTAGAGAAATTTTCAAGTGTTTTACTTGGATTTTTTCTTAACTTTATGACCATTTTTCTTGAAAATTCTAGTAACTCACGCTCGATGTCGTACTGGATGTTATGACATCCACAATTACACAGCACAAAACGTTAAAACAGAAACACATAAAAACAATAAAGAACACACAGAATTGTTTACCCAGTTTGGTTCAAACAACCAACTCTGGGGGCTTCCAAGCCAGGGAGGGAATCCAATATAAGCAGAATTAATTCGAAGTTAAACTCCCCCGTTTACAACTCCTCACTTAAAACCTACCCAATGAAATTCCAATCTATTCCTAGACTTGAGTATCTCCACTCACTCCCCCTCTATCACAGCAGTGATTACAAATAAACATTACACAAATTCAGAGAGAAGACACACTTCAAAAACACACCTTGATCTGCTTAAAAGCTTCAATCAAGAAACACACACTCGTGCTTAAAAGCTTAGAGTGACAATTAACAAACAACCTATTCCAATACTATCATCAAAAGACAGTTGTTTGGAGTACAAGAGACAGCTACAGAACTACGGTTCTTCACAATTAACATTGTGGAAAAAATGTTTGGAGTACAATAGACAGCTACAAGAAAAATATTTGTCAAACATTGTGGAAAATACAGGGCCTCGTTCAAATCATTAAAGCCAGGTTTTTCAATTTTGTTTCTAAACTGTTCGAAAAGATTTTTTTTTTATGAATCATCAATTATGAATCAAAATGAGTTGAAAACATTGGAAGTGTTCGAGAATAAGGTAAATGAATAAAATATGTCAAAACCATTTTTCATTATGTTCTTGTTTTGTATAGCAATCAATAAATATTGTTTTGTTAAAATCAACAATCATAATCATTAAAAAATAATGGTAATCTATGTGATGTACCGCAACTATGGCACTTGTATTATGCAACAAAATATATGATGTAAACAAACCGTATATGCCACATAGTGTAACAGAAAAATCACTAACCATTTAAAATAAAATCAACTTACTTCTGCTTAAGTCCTCTTTCAACATTTTCTGCAGATGCATAGACAATTTCAACATCACCGCGTCTACGATCAGTCTACACAAGTGGAATTTTCTGAAAACATAAATAATGATTGAAATTATTATACATACAATTTATAAATCTCAAAACTATACATGATTTGTTTCAAGATGCTAAAATAATATACCTTTCCAAAAAGCATGTTCAAAAGATCTAACCATCTCCAAAACCGATGTTTCTGTTCTGGTCCACAACTTATAAACCTCACAACATATATACAAACACAACTCATAGAATGATCAGACTGTTCAAACTTCCAAATATTAATGGTAATATATATATATATATATATATATATATATATATATATATATATATATATATATATAACGAATCTATTCAAGTTTGCTGATGTATATCTCGTAAATTTGTGTCCCACTTCAACCTTTCACGTTACATTCAAGTTCTTTTCAAATTTAAATAATATATTACTTTCAAAAATGAGGATTATTTCATGCTTAAGCTTTGTTGAAAATGTTTTCATGACCAACCCAATAAAGAATATCCAATAGAGGATGAATATCTTCATGGGAGATGCATCTCCTAGCTACTCAACTCTAAAGAAAATGCATCTTCTAGCCTATAATAAACATAAAAACAAAAACAAATTCATTCGATCAGTAACCATTCAACAATCGAATTAAATTCATCATAAGAAAACTATCAAACAGTAAATGTTACAACATACACATACTGATATAAATTCAATCAAGTAAAGTATATCTTCAAACTTAAACTTACTTTCAACGAACTAAAACCAAACTTTCAACATAATCCTTACAAAAGGCCCACCGCGGTTTATTGGTAACTATCTCTACTCTATTATTCGTCCAATCATAGATAATAGCTAACAGGTCTCGCTTCTTTGCCAATACCAAAGTATTCTTATCTTGAGAAATGTGCAACGGCAACCAGCATCCAATGTGTTGAAGATTTCGATAATTAATTCTATAGAGTTGAGTCCAAGACTCTCCAACCCCAAACACCTTCATTTGCCATATAACCAAACAAGTTTGTTTGAAATCATGATAAAAACAAAGAGAGTCCATCAACACAGAAATAGTCGGCGAAATAAGCGGCACTTCCTCCAAACCCCGCGGAGGCATTAACTCCACGTGTCCCTCAGCATCCAGATCAAGTGAAATGATAACAAATTGATCAAGAGTAATATCATTACTATGATAAAACCTATTCGTAGAGTAACAATTCAGCAGCGCCAACCAATTAAGACTACCATTCAAATAAACGCCATTGAGTTTCAGTTTCAGTGTCACCAATTTCTTCGTCACCACAAATCACTGGTAAAGCGGCTACTTTATAATTATTAGTTAAACTATCATAACCAAATACATATCTAGAGAAGAAATAACGATGCTTGCAATAATCCTTAAAATGACCTAATTTGTTAGATAAAGTATTTGTAGCTGGATTATAGAAATTGAGCCAACAATCTCTATAGCTACCAGTGAAACTATCATAATGAGCAAAACAGAGCAATTCGTTACAAGAACCAACCAACCAGTAATGGACAGTATCCAACAACGGATGGAAAGGCTTCTCCGAAATGGTGATAAGAGGATTCTCGAGAAAATTGTTGATAGGGAGAGTGACGAAACGAAAATCTGCTACAGAATTTCCTGAGAAGAATGTGAGTTGAGGGTTTCGAGCGGATCGACGGAGATGCATTTTGATAAAGGTGGGATCGGAAATGAGGGAGTTGAAGAATTTACTCACGCATTTCATTTGAATAAGAGATTTGACGGGAAGGAAGGAGAGGACTTCCGCCATGATTTCGTCGGGGAGGATTGGTGGTGACGATGGCGAGTTGGGCGGACGTCGGGTTTGAGAGGGAGGGAGATCCATTTTCGCGTGACGGGAGTGACGGAGATGGAGACTGAATAGTTGTGCTTGCCTGTGACCACCTTTTTTTTTAAAGTAAAGTGTGTTTTCATATAAATAGTGAATACTATCCTAATTTTGAGTCAGATTGACTCGTCCTACATATCTATCTTATCCTATTTATAAATAAAAAAAATTTAATACATTGAATAATAGAAAATAAATTTAAATAACAATAAATTTTAAACTAATTACCTAAATAATCATTTTTTTCTAAAAATTTATCCAATTAACCTCACAATAATTTTTAGAAATTTTCTAAATAACAATTATTTTTAAACTAATTACCTCAGAAAGTGAAAAGGCTGTTGAAAAGAAAAAGTCAAGAAAAAGAATATTAATCATTGATGATTCGGAAGAAGAAGAAGAAGCTCAAGAAGCTGTGAATCATCAAGCAGAAGCTGTGAATCAGCTTGAAGGAATTATTCAAGGACCAACAACTCAAGTAGTTGAAGGTCAGAAGGCTGTTGATAATGAGAAGGACATACTGGAATCTACCAGAAGAAGAAAATTTCTCTTGGGAAGGCAAAGATTGTGGAAGAGCAGAAGAGTAAGAAGCAGAGGAAACTAGAGGCTGTGTTTGAAGCTATTCAGAAGGTGTCCAAAGGTATACATCTCTCTGAACCTGATTCTGTTCCTGCTTTACGTTCAGAAGTTGCACCAATAAATGTTGCTCAAACCCCTGAACCAGTAAATCAACCAGAAAAAGCCCCATCAGAATCACCCATAAATATCCATGTTCTCACACCTCCTTCTTCTCCTGTAACCAAAACTCTTACTCCTCCTCATTCACCCATCACAAATGTTCCCATTCCTTCATCTCCACCCACAACCAACCTTGCTTCTGACCAGGCCCTTGAAAACCCTGTCCTTGATATACAACCCCTTCAAAATCTCTTTCCACCTCACACAAATATATCCACTTCTCAACCCCCACCTCATGCAAACTGTGAACCCATTCCTTCCACCTCTCAAAATAATCCTTCTGTATCAGATATTCCAGATTCTGCATCACATGAGCAATTGCTCCGTGACTGCAATTACACACCCAAGCCTCGTCCTGAAGCTGAGCTGGTAGTGTTAAATTCTGAGAATGAAGCAGAATCATCCTTCCGTTTGGATAGAGAGCCTCAACCATATTCTGTCCCAAACCCAGATTCTCCCATAACCAAAATAAACTCCCGCCGAGCATACCCTATTGGTGTAATCTATGAAATGGTAAGGAGGAATATAAGAAGAGTCTTTGATACTCTCAGAATAGTTGAACATGCTGGATTAAATTCCGAAGAAAAGCAGATGCTTATTTTGAAGAACGTCAGGGAATTTGTGTAGAACTTGCTCCACGACCTTGTGGAATTCTGAGGAACTATGAAGACTTCTGGTTCAGTCGTCTTGGAGGGAGATATTGCTTTGAAGAGAAGAACTTCATTGATGAACTTGTAGAAGCGCGAATTTCTGCGGAAATGGAAGCCAATTCTTATCGGGATATTGTGGTCTGGAGACCTAAGTATCCAGTTCTGACTGGAGACTTCAAGTCCTTGTTTGACTTTCTGAGGGAAAATCCTTCTGAGGAAGACCCCAATTTGGTCATTCCAGAAGTTGTTGATCCTCCAGAAGTTGAAGGTCCTTCTGCCCCAAGGAATCTTGCTGCCATTCTTCAAGCTCTTGAGAATGGAGATTCTGATCTTCCTGCTCCTGAGTATGAAGAAGATGCTGATATGGGAGAAGCTGATGCTGAAGATCATTCTGCTGAGTCTATTCCTGTTGGGGAAAATCAAGATGATGATCTCACAATGGAAGCTGCAGTTGAGATTGTTGTCCCTCTGAACAGAAGTTGTGAAGCTTCTTCTGGTGAATCCTCTCTTCTAGTGAAGACTCTAGAGGTTATTCAGAAGAACCAAGCTGAGCTAGCTTCTCGTATGGACAAGCAAGAAGACACCAATGCTGAGTTCCGCTCTTTCATGGAGAGGCAGACTGAGAGCAATGCTGGGATTCATGACATGCTGGCTAAAATTATGTCTAAGGTAGGGTCGTCTTAGTCCTTTTGTGTCTTAGTAGTTTCTATTTGTTTCTTGCATCCGTCTTCTATGCATCTTCCTTGTACTTTCTGATAATTTTTTTTGCAATCAATGAAAGTTATCCTTTCTTTTCTCTCATGATTGTTTTGTTTTTCATCTGAATCTTTTGTGTTTTTGATGTTATGATAAAAAGGGGGAGAAAATATGATAAATGATCTGATTTATATTATCAGTTGCTGAGAAAAGTCTCCACATTTCTAACAAGAATTTGCAAGTTCAATGTCTTTGAGTGTTTTGCAGGAAGTGAAGATATTCTTAAAAGCTCAACATGAGAAGCAAAGACATGGGGAAAAGCAATTCTGTATGGAATCAAGCTCATGGAAATTGAAGCAAGTTGAGTGCTATGAAGCTTCAAGATCAGAAGCAAGAAGGAAGAATGTTATGATATTCTGATGATAGAATATGCTCTAACACATTCCTATTCCTTATATGTTCTGATGCATGTTTTTGTTCTAAATATGCTCTGAAACATTATTGTTTATGCTCTGATACGTATTATATGTTCTGATACATATATTATGTTTTGATTCATTCATGCTCTAACTTTTGTCGTATAGTTTGTTTTGTAACATTTCAGGATGTAGAGATGCTCTGATGATGCTCTGGTACATTCAACAATGTTCTGATACAATCTAGCATGCAATGATTCAAGAAGAAATTCAAGCTCTGAAGCTGTCCTATGGAAGCAAAAATCAGAAGCTATGAATGTTCTGAAGATCTAAGCATATGTGATCGTCTCAACTGAAATGGAAAATACTCAGGGAAGTTCCTTATTTATAAATTTCTTCCAGTATTTATTTCAGGGGGAGATTATTTATCTCAGGGGGAGATTGTTAATCTCAGGGGGAGACATATTCACACACTATGTTTATATGTTTATGCTATAGCTGTTTAATTGTCTTTAGCCGTCTGACATTCTGATTGCAAATTCATATCATTTATATATGTTTTTGTCATCATCAAAAAGGGGGAGATTGTTAGAACAATATTTGTTCTGATCAATATTCTTAGTTTTGATGATAACAATGTATATGAATTTTGTATGAGATAATGTGGTACTCTAATACTATGCAATTTCCATTTCAGGAATTATATAAAGAGTATGCACAAAATCAGCGCAAGAAGCACTGACTCAGAAGGTTCAGCATGCAACATCAGAACATGGTCTGGCAAGACATCAGAAGATGGTCAAGCAGAATCATAACATGGTCTATGGAAGCATCAGAAGGACTTGAGATCAGATGCAGAAGCACTGAAGTTCTCATGGTATCATGCTCAGAAGCACTTCAAGGTCAGAAGACAAGAAGATGCTCTGCACCAAGCTGTTTGTACTCTGATAAGATTCAAACGTTGTATCTACAAACATCAAATCAGAAGCTAGTACATGATGGCAGGCTACGCTGACTGACAAAAGGAACGTTAGTAGCTATTAAAGGCAACGTCAGTAGACACAGCGAAAGTAAGGCTCGAGGTAGTTGACAAAAGAGTGAAACATTAAATGCAATGCTGTACGGATCACGCAAGGCATTAAATGCTCCCAACGGTCATCTTCTCAAACGCCTATAAATATTGAAGTTCTGATGAGAAGCAAGGTTACGAATTCTGAATACAACACTTGCGCAAAATATACAGAAACGCTGTCAAATTCAAAAAGCTCTCAAACTTCATCTTCAACCTCACTACATTGCTGTTGTAATATATTAGTGAGGTTAAGCTTAAACTTAAGAGAAAATCACAGTTGTGATAATAGCTTTATAAGAAGCATTATAACTCTTAGAATTTGTTTACATTAAGTTGTAAGAACTAGAGTGATCAGGTTGTTGATCAGTATACTCTAGAAAGTCTTAGAGGGTATCTAAGCAGTTTGTTCCTAGAGTGATCAGGTTGTGATCAGTATACTCTAGAATACTTAGAAGTTGTCTAAGTGGAAAACCATTGTAATCTTGTGTGATTAGTGGATTAAATCCTCAGGTGAGGTAAATCACTCCAAGGGGGTGAACTGGAGTAGTTTAGTTAACAACGAACCAGGATAAAAATCATTGTGCAAATTGTTTTTATCTTACCAGTTTTAAAGCTACACTTATTCAAACCCCCCCTTTCTAAGTGTTTTTCTATCCTTCAATTGGCATCAGAACGCCGGTTCTAAGGTGCAAGCACTTAACCGTGTTTAGAAAAGATTCAGGAAGAGAAAAACGCTTAAGTCAAGATGTCTGGTGAAAATCCAACAAATACATCTACATCTGGCTCTGCTGAGCAATACAATGGAAATGGTAACAATGGTTATACTAGACCACCAGTATTTGATGGTGAAAACTTTGAATACTGGAAAGATAAACTTGAAAGTTACTTCCTTGGTCTAGATGGTGACTTATGGGATCTGCTGATGGATGGTTACAAACATCCAGTGAAAGCTACGGGTGTAAAACTTACAAGACAAGAAATGAATGATGATCAAAAGAAGCAATTCAAAAATCATCATAAGTGTAGGACTGTTTTGCTGAATGCTATCTCTCATGCTGAGTATGAGAAGATATCTAACAGGGAAACTGCCTATGATATATATGAGTCATTGAAAATGACCCATGAAGGAAATGCCCAAGTCAAGGAGACTAAAGATCTTGCCTTGATCCAAAAATATGAAGCCTTCAAGATGGAGGATGATGAAAATATTGAGAAGATGTTCTCAAGATTTCAAACGCTAACTGCTGGATTGAGAGTTCTTGACAAGGGATACACAAGGGCTGATCATATCAAGAAGATCATCAGAAGCTGCCAAGAAGATGGGGTCCTATGGTGACTGCTTTCAAAATTACCAAGAATCTGAATGAAGTCTCTCTTGAAGAATTGATCAGTGCTCTGAGGAGTCATGAAATTGAGCTGGATGCTAATGAACCTCAGAAGAAAGGTAAGTCTATTGCGTTAAAATCTAATTATAAAAAATGCACTAACGCTTTTTAGGCTGAAGAAGTAGATTCTGAAGAATCAGAATCAGAAGAAGAAGATGAACTGTCCATGATCTCCAGAAGGGTAAACCATCTCTGGAAGAGCAAGCAAAGGAAGTTCAAGAGCTTCAGAAGTTCAAAGAAGCCTGAAAGAGGAGAATCTTCTGGAGGCAGAAGATCTGACAAGAAGAAGGTCATCTGCTATGAGTGCAATGAGCCTGGACACTTCAAGAATGAATGTCCAAAACTTCAGAAGGAGAATCCCAAGAAGAAGTTTCATAAGAAGAAAGGTCTTATGGAAACATGGGATGATTCAGAATCAGAATCAGACTCTGAAGGCGAGCAGGCAAACCTTGCACTGATGGCCACATTGGATGACGGGTCAGAATCTACATCAGAATCAGATTCTGAAGAGGTATTTTCTGAACTTTCTAGAGAAGAGTTAGTTTCCAATTTAACTGAATTTCTGGAGCTAAAGGCTCATCTTAGTATCAAATACAAAAATCTGAAAAAGCTATTTGAATTTGAAACTAAGAAGCTGGAAGTGGAAAATTCTGAACTGAAGGAAAAAGTTTTAAAATTATCCAAAGATATTGGATCTCCTTCTGAATCAGAAAAATCCATTCCTAGTCTCAATCATAATCTGAAAGAATATGACTCGAGCTTCAGGAAGTTTCTATCTAGAAGTATTGGCAGAAGTCATCTTGCTTCTATGATATATGGTGTTTCTGGAAACAAAAGGATTGGCGTTGGCTATGAGGGTGATACCCCACACAAATTTGAACCTGTTGATGATTTGAAAATCACATACAAGCCATTGTATGATCAGTTCAAATATGGCCACTCACATGATATTAGGCTCACTTCACATGCCAAAAGCTTTAACACTACACACACTAAGAAGCATGTGACACAACCTAAAAAATATCATGCTGCCAAACCTAAAGAATATCATGCTGTTCCTCCTGTTACTTATCATGCTAAACCCAAGTTCAATCAGAACTTGAGGAAAACTAACAAGAAAGGACCCAATAAATTGTGGGTACCTAAGGAGAAGATAATTTCTGTTGCAGATATCCTTAGCAGCAAAGAAGACAAAGCACAAAATGTCATGGTACCTGGACTCTGGGTGCTCGCGACACATGACGGGAAGAATGTCTATGTTCCAATACCTGGTGCTTAAATCTGGTGGAGAAGTCAAGTTTGGAGGAGATCAGAAGGGCAAGATTATTGGCTCTGGAACCATAAGTATTGGTAACTCTCCTTCCATAACTAATGTACTTCTTGTAGAAGGATTAGCGCATAACTTATTGTCCATAAGTCAATTAAGTGACAATGGTTATGACATAATCTTCAATCAAAAGTCTTGCAAGGCTGTAAGTCAGAAGGATGGCTCAATCCTATTTACAGGCAAGAGAAAGAACAACATTTATAAGATTGATCTTTCAGATCTTGAGAAGCAGAAGGTGAGTTGCCTTATGTCTGTTTCTGAAGAGCAATGGGTCTGGCACAGAAGATTAGGACATGCTAGTTTGAGAAAGATTTCTCAGATTAACAAACTAAATCTGGTCAGAGGACTCCCAAATCTGAAATACAAATCAGATGCTCTTTGTGAAGCATGTCAGAAGGGCAAGTTCTCCAAACCTGCATTCAAATCTAAGAATGTTGTCTCTTCCTCAAGGCCGTTAGAACTACTGCACATTGATCTGTTTGGACCAGTCAAAACAGCATCTGTCAGAGGGAAGAAATATGGATTAGTCATCGTAGATGATTATAGCCACTGGACATGGGTAAAGTTCTTAAAACACAAGGATGAGTCTCATTCAGTGTTCTTTTAATTCTGCACTCAGATTCAATCTGAGAAGGAGTGAAAAATCATAAAGGTCAGAAGTGATCATGGTGGTGAATTTGAGAACAGATTCTTTGAGGAGTTCTTCAAAGAAAATGGTATTGCCCATGATTTCTCTTGCCCTAGAACTCCACAACAAAATGGAGTTGTAGAGCGAAAGAATAGGACTCTACAAGAAATGGCCAGAACCATGATAAATGAAACCAATATGGCTAAGCATTTCTGGGCAGAAGCAATAAACACTGCATGTTATATTCAGACTAGAATCTCTATAAGACCTATTCTAAATAAGACTCCTTATGAATTGTGGAAGAACAGAAAGCCCAACATTTCATATTTTCATCCTTTTGGATGTGTTTGTTTTATTCTGAATACTAAAGATCATCTTGGTAAGTTTGATTCTAAGGCACAAAAATGTTTCCTTCTTGGATATTCTGAACGCTCTAAAGGCTACAGAGTATACAATACTGAAACATTGGTTGTAGAATAATCAATCAATATCAGATTTGATGATAAGCTTGGTCTTGAAAAGCCAAAGCAGTTTGAGAATTTTGCAGATATAGATATTGATATATCAGAAGCTGAAGAACCAAGAAGCAAAGTTTCAGAAGCTGAAAATCTCAGAAGCACGGAATCAGAAGATCAAGTTGCTGCATCTTTAGAGAATCTCAGAATTTCTGAAGAACCAACAGTCAGAAGATCTTCTAGACTCATCTCAGCTCACTCAGAAGATGTGATTCTTGGAAAGAAAGATGATCCTATCAGAACTAGATCATTTCTAAAGAATAGTAGTCAGAATCAGTGACCAGAATCAGAAAATGAAAAGCTCTATTCATCATCAGAAGCAAATGCAATGCAACACAGCTGTCATCAAGTGTTTCTGATGGTGAACACGTAATTGCATGGATGGTAAAAGCGTGAGTGAATCTGATGGGACGCCGCCCTAGGTAACTGTGTAAATCATTTCAATTACCACGTTCTCTCACCTAATGTCACTCATCATTTAATGCAGTTGATTTCATTTGATTCTGTAACTGTTCATACTCATAATTTTATTTCATTCTTTTTCAAATCCGCCTCTATAAATATATTTCAAATCATAATGTTTATCTTTTTCGCTCCCATTCTCTCTCTCCTTGTGCATGCACTTTTGTAACCTCTTTGCCCTTTTCTCTAACCCTAAGCGCAAACCCAAAAATATTTCTTGCAATCTCAGTACTGTTTCAATGGCTGCCTCATCATCTCTCAATGCTGGTTCATCTGCTCCTCTCCATCTTCAAGAAGAAGATCAGCAAATTATTCCAGTTATCTCCTACTCTATTCCAAAAAAGGAGTTGGAAGTTATCTATGAACTTATGGTAGACTTTGATAGTCTTGAAGAACATGAGTTTCATCTTAAAGAAGATATCATATTTCAAGGATGGACTTCATTATTTGCTGAGTTCTGTGGACCGATTTACCCAGATCTTGTAAAAGAATTTTGGGTGCACGCTATTGTAGCTCCTAACTCTATTCTGTCTTTTGTTCATGGGAAGTTTGTGGTCGTTACTGAAAACATCCTGAGAATGATGTTTGATCTAAGAAACCCTGAGGGTGCTCATGAAACTAATCTAAGGGCTGATTGGGATGAGGTGTTGGCTACTCTCTATAAAGATGTGAAGAAAACTGATCGTGTCAAGGGCATGAAGGGTCTCTACAAAATCTGGACCAAGATTCTTCTGGGATGTTTCTATCACAGGAAAGCAACCCATTCTGCAGATTTTGTCAACAATGAGCAGAAATACATTCTATATTGCATTTCCACTCAGAAGAAGGTTGATGTTATCTACATAATCTTCAACCACATGTGGAATGCTGTGAGGGATTCCAGAAATGCTTTCAGAAAAAAGAAGTGTACTATTATTCCGTTTGGAAGAATTATTACAAATCTTCTAGTTCATTTTAAGATTGTTGAGGACCTGGAAGCTCAAGGGACCATCAAAGATCTTGTTGTTGATACTGGAAGTTGCTTGAATGCTCTCACCTTGAGAAAGATGAGTGTTATTGATGTTATCATACAAACCCCTCAACCTCTTCCTGGAGCAAGAAGCAGAAGAGATCCTGTTCTTGCTGACTTTGAGTCCTTCTTCAGAAGTGAGCTGCCAGGAGTCAGAACTATATATCTGAACTCACTCAAGGAAGAAGAAGGCAAAGTTGCTCCTGCTAAAGGTGGTCGCAAGAAAGTTTCCACTTCCAGGCCTGCTGCTTCAGAAGATGTTTCAGAAGCTGCACCTGATGCTGTTGTCAAGAAGGAAAGAAGGACAAAGCGAAAATTTGATCATCCTTCTGTTAACCAGGAGAAGGTAGTCCAAAGTGTAGCTGCTGCAACTGATGGTGTAGAGAAAGCTGCTCAAGAAGAAGTTGTTGCTGAAGATGTTCAGGAAGTTGTAGTTGAAAATAAAGATAGTGAAAAAGTGACTGCTGAGAAGAAGAAGAAGAAGAAGAGAAAAATGAAAAATAAGAATGTGGAAAGTGAAAAGGCTGTTGAAAAGAAGAAGTCAAGAAAAAGAATATTAATCATTGATGATTCGGATGAAGAAGAAGAAGCTCAAGAAGCTGTGAATCAGCAAGCAGAAGCTGTGAATCAGCCAGAAGGAATTATTCAAGGACCAACAACTCAAGTAGTTGAAGGTCAGAAGGCTGTTGATAATGAGAAGGAGATACTGGAATCTATCAGAAGAAGAGAAATTTCTCTTGGGAAGGCAAAGATTGTGGAAGAGCAGAAGAGTAAGAAGCAGAGGAAACTAGAGGCTGTGTTTGAAGCTATTCAGAAGGTGTCCAAAGGTATACATCTCTCTGAACCTGATTCTGTTCCTGCTTTACGTTCAGAAGTTGCACCAATAAATGTTGCTCAACCCCTGAACCAGTAAATCACTAGAAAAAGCCCCATCAGAATCACCCATAAATATCCATGTTCTCACACCTCCTTCTTCTCCTGTAACCAAAACTCTTACTCCTCCTCATTCACCCATCACAAATGTTCCCATTCCTTTATCTCCACCCACAACCAACCTTGCTTCTGACCAGGCCCTTGAAAACCCTGTCCTTGATATACAACCCCTTCAAACTCTCTTTCCACCTCACACAAATATATCCACTTCTCAACCCCCACCTCATGCAAACTGTGAACCCATTCCTTCCACCTCTAAAAATAATCCTTCTGTATCAGATATTCCAGATTCTGCATCACATGAGCAATTGCTCCGTGACTGCAATTACACACCCAAGCCTCGTCCTGAAGCTGAGCTGGTAGTGTTAAATTCTGAGAATGAAGCAGAATCATCCTTCCGTTTGGATAGAGAGCCTCAACCATATTCTGTCCCAAACCCAGATTCTCCCATAACCAAAATAAACTCCCGCCGAGCATACCCTATTGGTGTAATCTATGAAATGGTAAGGAGGAATATCAGAAGAGTCTTTGATACTCTCAGAATAGTTGAACATGCTGGATTAAATGATGTTGCTATGCGAAAATTCTGGAGAATCTTCCGAAGAAAAGCAGATGCTTATTTTGAAGAACTTCAGGAAATTTGTGTAGAACTTGCTCCACGACCTTGTGGAATTCTGAGGAACTATGAAGACTTCTGGTTCAGTTGTCTTGGAGGGAGATATTGCTTTGAAGAGAAGAACTTCATTGATGAACTTGTAGAAGCGCGAATTTCTGCGGAAATGGAAGCCAATCCTTATCGGGATATTGTGGTCTGGAGACCTAAGTATCCAGTTTTGACTGGAGACTTCAAGTCCTTGTTTGACTTTCTGAGGGAAAATCCTTCTGAGGAAGACCCCAGTTTGGTCATTCCAGAAGTTGTTGATCCTCTAGAAGTTGAAGGTCCTTCTGCCCCAAGGAATCTTGCTGCCATTCTTCAAGCTCTTGAGAATGGAGATTCTGATCTTCCTGCTCCTGAGTATGAAGAAGATGCTGATATGGGAGAACCTGATGCTGAAGATCATTCTGCTGAGTCTATTCCTGTTGAGGAAAATCAAGATGATGATCTCACAATGGAAGCTGCAGTTGAGATTGTTGTCCCTCTAAACAGAAGTTGTGAAGCTTCTTCTGGTGAATCCTCTCTTCTGGTGAAGACTCTCTTCTGGTGAAGACTCTAGAGGTTATTTAGAAGAACCAAGCTGAGCTAGCTTCTCGTATGGACAAGCAAGAAGACACCAATGCTGAGTTGCGCTCTTTCAAGGAGAGGCAGACTGAGAGCAATGCTGAGATTCATGACATGCTGGCTAAAATTATGTCTAAGCTAGGGTCGTCTTAGTCCTTTTGTGTCTTAGTAGTTTCTCTTTGTTTCTTGCATCTGTCTTCTATGCATCTTCCTTGTACTTTCTGATAATTTTTTTTGCAATCAATGAAAGTTATCCTTTCTTTTTTCTCATGATTGTTTTGTTTTTCATCTGAATCTTTTGTGTTTTTGATGTTATGACAAAAAGGGGGAGAAAATGTGATAAATGATCTGATTTATATTATCAGTTGCTGAGAAAAGTCTCCACATTTCTAACAAGAATTTGCAAGTTCTATGTCTTTGAGTGTTTTGCAGGAAGTGAAGATATTCTTAAAAGCTCAACATGAGAAGCAAAGACATGGGGAAAAGAAATTCTGTATGGAATCAAGCTCATGGAAATTGAAGCAAGCTGAGTGCTATGAAGCTTCAAGATCAGAAGCAAGAAGGAAGAATGTTATGATATTCTGATGATAGAATATGCTCTAACACATTCCTATTCCTTATATGTTCTGATGCATGTTTTTGTTCTAAATATGCTCTGAAACATTATTGTTTATGCTCTGATACGTATTATATGTTCTGATACATATATTATGTTCTGATTCATTCATGCTCTGACTTTTGTCGTATAGTTTGTTTTGTAACATTTCAGGATATAGAGATGCTCTGATGATGCTCTGGTACATTCAACAATGTTCTGATACAATCTAGCATGCAATGATTCAAGAAGAAATTCAAGCTCTGAAGTTGTCCTATGGAAGCAAGAATCAGAAGCTATGAATGTTCCGAAGATCTAAGCATATGTGATCGTCTCAACTGAAATGGAAAATACTCAGGGAAGTTCCTTATTTATAAATTTCTTCCAGTATTTATTTCAAGGGGAGATTATTTATCTCAGGGGGAGATTGTTAATCTCAGGGGGAGACATATTCACACACTTTGTTTATATGTTTATGCTATAGCTGTGTAATTGTCTTAAGCCGTCTGACATTCTGATTGCAAATTCATATCATTTATATATGTTTTTGTCATCATCAAAAAGGGGGAGATTATTAGAACAATATTTGTTCTGATCAATATTCTTAGTTTTGATGATAACAATGTATATGAATTTTGTATGAGATAATGTGGTAATCTAATACTATGCAATTTCCATTTCAGGAATTATATAAAAAGTATGCACAAAATCAGCGCAAGAAGCAGTGACTCAGAAGGTTCAGCATGCAACATCAGAACATGGTCTGGCAAGACATCAGAAGATGGTCAAGCAGAATTAGAACATGGTCTATGGAAGCATCGGAAGGACTTGAGATCAGAAGCAGAAGCACTGAAGTTCTCATGGTATCACGCTCTGAAGCACTTCAAGGTCAGAAGACAAGAAGATGCTCTGCACCAAGCTGTTTGTACTCTGATAAGATTCAAACATTGTATCTACAAACATCAAATCAGAAGCAAGTACATGATGGCAGGCTACACTGACTGGCAAAAGGAACGTTAGTAGCTATTAAAGGCAACGTCAGTAGACACAGCGAAAGCAAGGCTCGAGGTAGTTGACAAAAGAGTAAAACATTAAATGCAATGTTGTACGGATCACGCAAAGCATTAAATGCTCCCAACGGTCATCTTCTCAAACGCCTATAAATATTGAAGTTCTGATGAGAAGCAAGGTTACGAATTCTGAATACAACACTTGCGCAAAATATACAGAAACGCTGTCAAATTCAAAAAGCTCTCAAACTTCATCTTCAACCTCACTACATTGTTGTTGTAATATATTAGTGAGATTAAGCTTAAACTTAAGAGAAAATCACAGTTGTGATAATAGCTTTATAAGAAGCATTGTAACTCTTAGAATTTGTTTACATTAAGTTGTAAGAACTAGAGTGATCAGGTTGTTGGTCAGTATAATCTAGAAAGTCTTAAAGGGTATCTAAGCAGTTTGTTCCTAGAGTGATCAGGTTGTGATCAATATACTCTAGAAGACTTAGAAGTTGTCTAAGTGGAAAACCATTGTAATATTGTGTGATTAGTGGATTAAATCCTCAGGTGAGGTAAATCACTCCAAGGGGGTGGACTGGAGTAGTTTAGTTAACAACGAATCAGGATAAAAATCATTGTGCAAATTGTTTTTATCTTACGAGTTTTAAAGCTACACTTATTCAAACCCCCCTGTCGCACACTCGCGAAAAATGAACAGAGTCGCCACCAATATATTTATCCCATAAGGGAAAGGAATATCAGAAAACCTAACAAAGGAAGGAACAGGGTCTTGCGACCAGAGAATCAAGGTACGGGAGTCGGTTACGCGAGGGGAAGGTATTAGCACCCCTTGCGCCCATCGTACTCGATGGTATCCACGTATGTTTGTTTCTATCTAGAGGGTGTGTACTATGTCTATGTCTATATGCGAATGCATGCAAAAGAAATACGGGGAAAAGAAGGAATATTTACAAATGTGCTCGTTCAAGCCCCGCGACTTGATGCCTACGTATCCTTTTCAGGAATCAGAGCGCCGTAGTTCGGCTCCATAGTTTTGTTTGTTTTTGTGTTTTTTAGTTGGGCGGCGTTAACGCTCGCGCTCTTGCATAAGGGATCGACCTAGGATGCAGTAGAGCGGAGATAACAATGCCCTTAAGAGAAAGAGGTGAGAGAGAGACTTTGAGCGTTTCGAGGAAATCCCTTAAGCAAGGGAAACTCGAGTTACTCTTTGGTTGGTGTTTTTTAGAAGTTGGGAACTTACGCCTGAATGGGACCCTTAAGCAAGGGAGATCCAAGCACTCGAACATTCCCTTAAGCAAGGGACGTTTCAAGCTTCCATTCCCTTTTTAAGAATTTTCACTTTGATTATTAGTGTTTTAAGTGTTTTCTTTGTATTTTTTATGGGGATTTTAATCAAGCATTTATTAGATGTTTTATGTTGAAAAGAAAAGAAATGATGAAAGTGGGGGGACTAGCCTAAGTATTATCATGGTTTCTACCTAAGGTTAGGATTTAAAAGAAGCATGAAAAATAAAGCGCTAAGTATAATATTGAAAATAGCATGAAAAAGAACAAGTCAAAATATAGCACAAAAGTGAATTAAAAGTACTATTATTTTTATGGTTTTTTTATGAGAGAAATTGAATTCTAATTCAAGCAAAAAGACTAAAACAATTAGCCTGAGAAACTAATATTTTTATATGGTTTTTATGAGAAAATTCTAAGACTAAAGTTAATCCAAAAAGTGGCCTAAAAATCTAACAAGTTTTATTGATTTTTATTACAATTTATTACCTAAAAATCTAACCAAAATGTATGATTATTGTGTTTTATCACTAAGAAAAATAATGCGAAAAAAACCATGTTAAAATCTAAATTCTAATATGAAATAAAATGGAGTCAGGGGGTAAAAAAATAAATTATGGGGGTGTACGTCAGCAAGGGGCGCAAGGCCCAAAGGAATTGGCCCAAGGATTGTTTTTGTTTTCATTTTTTATCAACAGAGTAATGATGGGCCTCAGGAGGGTATGTACACAGATTTGGCCCAGGGAATTGTTTTCAGATTTTTGTGTCAAAAAAAAAAAGTGTGTTGCATTGGGCCCAAGGGGGAGATTCATGCAGCATTTCGGTACAGGCCTAATGTATCTATGGATTCAGATTATTCAAAAAAAATAAAAAATAAAAGGAAGAAAGCAATTAAATAAAATAAAGAAGAAGAAATTAGGTTTTAGAATTTGAGACCACTCACCTTCCTTCTTCTCCTTGCAAACGGAACAAAACGGCGGCACCTTGCCTTCTCCGCTGAACTCCGACGAAGCTACCACACAATCACCTTCGTCTCCGCCTCATAAACTTCTCTTGCCCTCCTTGTTCATCCCTCCATCGTGAATCAAAAGGCACCGCGACGTTATCTCATCTTCCGTTCACAATCTCCCTCATCTCCGATCTATCCTCATCTTGACGCCGATGTTCTTGAATCAATTTCTTTCCCTGTGTTCTTGCAATGTGATGATGATTGACGTGTGTTGTTGTTGGTGTTTTTGCAGATTGAGGAACGATTAACGGAGTTTGAAGAAGGTTGAATCGTGATTGAGATGCGATGTGGAGTGCGTGCGTGACTATGCCGAAATTGGTTGAAGGCGGTGAAGACGGATCTTGCAGAGCAAGTCGATACTTTTCAGGTGAGTTTTCTTGTATGAGTCTCTGAATTTCTGTGTTCGACACTTCTTCTTCTTTCTCCTTCTTCTGTTGATTTTCTTCTCTTCTGAAGTTCTGTTTCTGTGAGTGTTGTTGTGAAGATGAGTGATGAAGGTTGGTGGAGGGAAGTGAAGGTGATGCAGTTTGTGTAGTTTGGATGATGATGAACGTGATGATGGACTTGCAGAGGGAGTTGAAGAGTGATTGAAGACGATTGCAGAGAAGAGGCTGAAGAAGTTGAAGATAGGGTGGCGATGGAGAATGATGTGATTGAGGATGAAGGTCGATGGATGGGAGAAGAGAAGTTGCAGAGTGAATTTGAGATGAAGGTGGAAGAAGTGTGTAAAATTGAGAGGTTGAAGAATTGTCTGTTATATAGATTGAGAGAGAGAGAGTTCAGTTAGAGTTTGAGCAATCTGGGCTGTTGATTTGATGAGAGTCTGTTAGGAAATGGAGGGTGGGATTTGAATCAGTTGGAGCTATTTAGAAATCTGTTATTTTCTGTTATGAACTTGGTTAGGTTGTTAGTTACATGTTGAAACTGAAATTATTTATGTGACTGTTTATTAGGGAAATTCTGTTAACACTGCTGTTAGAAGGTAATTGCCATTTTGTTAGTTTTGTAACTGATTTTTGGAGGTTGTTAGGGGTCTCTTTCTGTTAGTTGGTAGTTGGGTTAAGTGAGACTGAGTTAATTAGTTGCAAGTGTAAAGAGAAACTGTTAGGAGGCTAGGAATTGTTCTGATTTCTGTTGTGAAAGTTGACAGTTAGAGTTTAGGAATGTGCGTATAGCTGGTGCATAGCTTGATTTTTGTTTGGTAAATGTTAAACTTGTAATCTGATACAACCTTTTTCTTTATGGTATATTTGCAGGTCAGGCTCTATTTTGAAGGTGGAATATGGGGCTGAAGTGAATCCCAAGTGCAGGCTGCAGTGCATGAGGAAAGGAAAATGAACTTGGGCTTGGGATTAGCTTAGTTTTTTTTTGGTATTATGCAGTTTGGTAATGTGGTGATGATGTGTAGTCTGTATGATAACTGCAGCATGAGAATGACTTTGAATTGGCAAGTAGGCATGAATCTGAACATGTATCACTTTTTAGAAATAGACTTAGGGATGTAAATCTTTATGTTTTTGTATCTCTTTTGTAATGGAATTGTAACTTGGAACTTGGATGAATGGGAATGATGTTTATGTTGGAAGTGTGAATATGTCATCAGGTTTTTGTAATGAATTTGGATCATGTAATGGGAATTTGGTTAGATGAAATTGATTCTGGGCATGACTGAGATGTACCTCTTGAAGCATACATGCTTCTCTTCTTTTTTTTTTTTTAGTAAATTTGAAATCTCTCTCGAGGACAATGCAGCAAACCTTGAATGCATCTCTTAGTTACCAAACTTCTTTGATAAATTCTTTCAAATACCGGCTTGTAGTAATTTCTATGTCCATTGAAACTTGGTACTTTTACGATGTTTCGTGTCTCGAAAGACAAAATAAGATTTGAACAATTCTTCTAATATTGGAAACAAAGACTGTATTGTTCCAAGTATTCAAACTTTGCATCATTTTGCAACTATCTTTCTACCTTGTTCAAAATGTACCAAAATCCGTAACGTGGACAAACCAAGGAACAAATGCTTTATATCACTACACACCATGAAAGAATTCAAACATAGCCAATCTCCAATCAGCTTTGTGACTCATACCCATTAAGAGATACATCTTGATTTAGAAGCTTTAAAGAAATCCTCGTATAACGGACCTTACTCCCATTTATTCTAATGAATATTGATGGAAAGATAGTCTTACGAGTTGAGGAGAATCCAAGTGCTACCACAGGTCACCCTCCATTGAAGTATCCTTAAGCATACAAAAAGAACCCTTTTTCAATATCCTCGACCCCATGCCAAATGTTTTATTGATTAATGATGCATGATGAGTTAGATGACCTAATGGAAGGTATGTACATGAAATGCAAAGCCTAAGCCAGATGAAAGTAAAAGGGTAGGACAAATTTGGGGTATGACAGCTGCCCCTATTTAATCGTCTTAAACCTGAAGGTGAGATTGGCGTTAGCCTTTCGAACATTCGAGGTAGAAGAAGATTAAATATCAAAGTACCAAAAATTTGTCCTGAAATGAGTGTGATTGTCATCCTTATTTTTTGTTTTGATATCTGCTGGGGAAAGAGAAATTTTTGTTTTTCTGATGGAAATATTTACAGTGAGTCATTGGATGAATGGTGAGAGCTTGTAACGTAGCCCAAGGTGCCAATACAAGGTTCTCAAAGGAAATGTTTATTACATGGAAGTGATCGGAGCAGAAATATGTCTGGTGGGGGGTAATATAGACAAGTGTTTTAAAGGGGATATAGAGGAGTATCGAAAGAATAACACATACGAGCATCAAAAGGAGATACGGACGAGTACCAAAAGAATGACACAGACAAGCATCAAAAGAAGATACAGACGAGTATCGAAGGAATGACACATACGATCATCAAAAGGAGATACAGACGAGTATCAAAGGAATGACACATACGAGCATCGAAAGATGATACAGACGAGTACCAAAGGAATGACACATACGAGCATCAAAAGGAGATACAGACGAGTATCGAAAGAATGGCACAGACGAGCATCAAAAGAAGATACAGACGAGTATCGAAAGAATGACACATACGAGCATCAAAAGGAGATACAGACGAGTATCGAAAGAATGACACAAACGAGCATCAAAAGAAGATACAGACGAGTATCGAAAGAATGACACAGACGAGCATCAAAAGGAGATACAGACGAGTATCGAAAGAATGACACAGACGAGCATCAAAAGGAGATACAGACGAGTATCGAAAGAATGACACATACGAGCATCAAAAGGAGATACATACGAGTATCGAAAGAATGAATCATACGAGCATCAAAAGGAGATACAGACGAGTATCAAAAGAATGACACAGACGAGCATCAAAAGGAGATACAGACGAGTATCGAAAGAATGACACATACGAGCATCAAAAGGAGATACAGACGAGTATCGAAAGAATGACACATACGAGCATCAGAAGGAGATACAGACGAGTATCGAAAGAATGACACATACGAGCATCAAAAGGAGATACAGACGAGTATCGAAAGAATGACACATACGAGCATCAAAAGAAGATACAGACGAGTATCGAAGGAATGACACATACGAGCATCAAAAGGAGATACAGACGAGTATCGAAGGAATGACACATACGAGCATCGAAAGATGATACAGACGAGTACCAAAGGAATGACACATACGAGCATCAAAAGGAGATACAGACGAGTATCGAAAGAATGGCACAGACGAGCATCAAAAGAAGATACAGACGAGTATCGAAAGAATGACACATACGAGCATCAAAAGGAGATACAGACGAGTATCGAAAGAATGACACATACGAGCATCAAAAGGAGATACAGACGGGTATCGAAAGAATGACACATACGAGCATCAAAAGGGAGATACAGACGAGTATCGAAAGAATGACACAGACGAGTGTTAAAAGGAGATACAGACGAGTATCAAAAGAATGACACATACGAGCATCAAAAGGAGATACAGACGAGTATCGAAAGAATGACACATACGAGCATCATAAGGAGATACAGACGAGTATCGAAAGAATGACACATACGAGCATCAAAAGGGAGATACAGACGAGTATCGAAAGAATGACACATACGAGCATCAAAAGGAGATACAGACGAGTATTGAAAGAATGACACATACGAGCATCAAAAGGAGATACAGATGAGTATCGAAAGAATGACACATACGAGCATCAAAAGTGAGATACAGACGAGTATCGAAAGAATGACACAGACGAGTGTTTGAATCAATACGTACGAGTATCGAAAGAAGATACAGACGAGTATCAAAATAAAATACAGATTGAGATGTTGGATTGCTGGACTTACTGGGGATTGGGAATTGGGTTTGAAATGGTTTGCCAGGACGGAAGGCAAAGGATACACAACACGGGGGTTGGATCTAAAAAGTTTTCCCGTACGAGGGAAGGAATCACGGAGACTAGGGACGACTAGGCTCGGCAATAAGATGACAGTAACCACGGGGGATTACGGGGATATTGATGCTTACGAAGCATAAGAATTACATTAATCCCTCAGGCCAAAGGCGGGGTGTAACTCTTCAAGAGTGGCAATCGTTCGAATCGCCACACACCAAGTATGATTATCCAAACGATTGAAAAATGAGATGGGTTGAATGCTCACCCTCATTCGCACTCTAATTTGCACGCAACATACGGGAAATAACCATCACAAGACTAGAGACGACTAGACTCGACAAGAAGGCGATAGTAACCACTGGGGATTACGGGAATATTGATGCTTGCGAAGCATAAGAATTACATCGGCCCCTCAGGCCAAAAGGCGGGGTGTAACTCTTCGGAGCGACAATCGTTCGAATTGCCACACACCAAGTATGGTTATTCAAACGGTTGAAAAATGAGATGGGTTGAATGCCAACCCTCATTCACACTCTAATCTTCGCGCGACACACGGGAAATAACCTCGGAGACAACGATTCTGACGAAGAAAGACATTGCATCCGATCCATATTGGGGAGATTTCTTTTGGGGATTGAGGATACCAAGTATCGGCACTATGGCTTGAGGAGATTTGTATGTAGTAGCAGACATTAATCGGAGTTTGTAAGGACATTTTTTTATGTGGGGAAGTGTCATTGTCTTGATTGAGGGATGATTTATATTATCTGGCTTATGCTTTGTATGCATGTTTGAATCTTTCTATGGCGTAATGCTCCATTTTGATGGATATGCTACGCTTTTGAGGATGCAATGTTAGATGCAGTGAATACTATATGCAGAGTGCCAAATAAAGGCATTAGTGAAGTAAACACCAGGGAGAATCCCCTTAGTGTTAGGGACCATGCGGAGGTGCCAATAGATATTGGACTTTGACTTGTAAGATGCACATTCTTGTTGTTTGCCTTCCAGAACGTAGAATAACTTTTGACTTCTCACCATGTGCGACTGCTTGGTGGATTTTCAGCTTGAGGAGATTCCCTCGATTCACCATGTTGGGGATGATCCGAATAAGGGCACCAGGTTGGAGAAATGGAACAACTCTCAGGAGAAATAAACTCCTGTGCTTGGGTAGAGACCAAATTTCTAGGAGAAATAAACTCCTATGGTCATGGAGAGACAATAAAACTCAGAAGATTGTGCCCCAAGCTTCGTGACTTATGGAGGAATTTGCCCTAAAGGATCCTTGGAGAGATTTACCAAATCTCGACGTAACTGCCCCAGATTGGTTGAACTTAAGAGAGATTCCTCGACGTGATTGCCCCAAATATGCTGAATTTGAGAGGTCAAACCTCGATTGAATTGCCCCTGATTAGGTACATCTTACTAGAGTCCTCAACGCTTTCTTTGTTTTGGAGTCAAACAAACATGGAGGCAACTTTACCACGCTCAACGGAGTCTTCAAACTCTCCCCCTCAAGGTAGTCAAGGAAAGAATTAACTATTCATGCCCAACGAAGTTTTCAGGCAACCTGCCCCTTGATAACCAGTCTTATGAAATGATTGGATTTTAACTCCACGGAGTTCTTAAGTCTTGCTACTGTGACATGATCAAGTTACTCACGGATTCTCATCCTTGAAAATTTCCTTGATGTTAAGCACATATTTTGTATGCAAAAGAATGTTAATTCTAAGAATGATAATTCTAATGCAAAGCCTATGTTAGTCTTGAAGTTTTTAAAGAAACTTTTTATGCAATGAGGTGGCCACCTCTTGTGAACGAAATGCAAAGCGGGCATACAATACCAACATAGATATGTGTTACGCTTCATTGGGAGTCAGCTAAATGCTATCTCATCGGAGTGCGCTTTCAAAATAAACCCTACTTCAATTAGGACTTTTAAGGGTTGTAACTTGGTCGGGTTCACGGTTTTAGAAACAAAGGATTTTTAGGCTCGAAATTATTCGTACCCACCCCCTTCGTGATGTTCTCCAGTCCTATGTTCAGTTAACTCGACATGAGTGTTCATCCCTCACAAGGAAAATTGAAAGGGTTGAAGAATCAATGAGGTTTTTCGGACATGGCAGTCACTCACTTTCTTGTTTTTTGGTGTCTGATCACACGACTTTGTTCCTTTGATGAGGATCCTTGTCTTTTCGCTTCTGCTTTGCTTTTCCTTTTTTGTTTCCCTAACTTTTGCCTGGACAAATTCTTTTGAATTTTATTTTGGAGTCCAGCGGGATGCCCTAACTTTTGCCTAAGTCACTCATTTTCATGTTGTTGACTTAGCGGGCTCTTTTTTTTTTTTAATTCTCCTTTTTTTTGAATAAGTCGTGTGATGTTGTGTTGCTTTTGATTTGCTTGAAAGATTGTGACTGCCTCATCCTTTGATTGATGAAGGACTACCATTGTGGTATCGTCATCTCTTGATCTCTTGATGGAATAAGGATAATCATTGCAATTTTGACATTCCTCAACCTTTTGAAGGATAACCATTGTTGTATCCTTGGATGCATGCCCCTTTGGTGAGTTTTGAACACTCGATCAAGTTAAATGAACGCTACCCTGCCCCAAGGTTAAAATAAGGGTTTTTTATGACTAGAAAAGAAACTCCTACTTCCAGGCTCAAAGGGGTTATTGAGGGTCTATCTCCCTTATATCTCCGGTGTTTGGGGATTTGAAACAATGCCTGTACATCCTCAGTAGGGTTTTATTCAAAAGCACACAATTAGAGATCTTTGCGTTTTTATTTTTCATCATTCTCCCTCAGCTTTTTGCCTGAGCAAGCGATTAGTAAAGTTGGTATCGTAATGCCAAAAACATTTTATGAGTGAAAACGAATGGGTTTCTTCAAGACAAACATAAACAATGTATTTTATTTTCATTCAGAAATTAACAAGTTTTTACATGCTATAAATGCTTAAACAAACAATGAAATGTTACAAATGAGAGTGCAATAAAGAAACTAAATGAATGCCATTGTTGAGGAGACTTGACTCCGTCTGGACTTATTGATCTTGAATACTTTTTGCAGTTCTTTCCAAACACTTCAGATTACTCCAAAAGAGAACTCCAACGAGGATATCCAAGAGTTGTAAATTTTTTTGCCTCACTTTAGGGATTCGAGCAATGCGAGTGATGCAATGCTCAAGATAAGAGTACGTCTTGCTTATCCCTCAATCGGGAGCCCCAAGCATAATTGCTAGAGTAGTAATCGCCATCATAAATGGAAAGAATCTTGTATGATCATCAAACTCAAGAGAGCCACTTGTGGTGAAGAAGACCCAATACTAGAATCTTAACCAATTGAAGTTCCAACAAACAGGGAAGCGAATGAGAACAAGGCAATAGAATCACGTCAATTTATTTCTCATATTCCTCTTGTTTCTGTTAACAAACGAAGGCCAAGGAGAGGGAAATTCCGAGAAGAGGCAACTGGGGTATGAAGCAAAACCTTGAGAAAGAGAAGCGTTGTGTAGAACACTCTTGATTACCACTTAGAAGAAGATTTTGACAAAGTCATCCAGGAATTTGTAACGCTTTTAGGGATTCGAGCAATGCGAATATGGCGCAATGCTCAAGATAAGAGTGTGTCTTGCTTATCCCTCGTGCGGGAGCCCCAAGCAACTTCCACACATGTACAGGAGATGATTACCTTTTTAGCTTCAATATCCAAACCAATCAGAGTGAGAGTAAATGACCTTTATAGCTCTTGATATCAGGCACTAGGCACAAATACACAATGTCTAACTCGGAGGAGTCACGACCTTTAATGGCTTTCAACCTTTTCTCCAAGAGGTTGAACCTTTTGTCAAATTTAATACTTGGAAACATGAAGACTTCAATGATGTGAATTCTCTTTACCAAGAATAGGAATCTCAACATTATTTCAATCATTCTGATACATAAGACCTTCTCATGGGTGAGATCAGCATTTGCATTTGGCCTCTGAGGAACTTGTCTCAACTCTTCGTGTCTAAGAGAAAAAAATTGAAGATACTCCATACATTGATTCATGTTAATCCCCATTTCTGGTCTCATCTCAGTCAAAAACCCACAGAGTAGTTCCAATATCAACATTTGAGCACGTAACGGTGAGAAGTCAATTGTATTGCTGGAGTCAGAATTTGAGTAGAAAGGGCCCTAATAAGTTTATGAGAGAACCATGAAATGCATGATAGTATGAATGCAATGTTTTCGTTTATGGAGAATCCTAAAGTCTTTCCACACTTTTTCTTTTTTCTTTTATTTTCCTTTTTTTTTTTGAATCAAAGCTTCATTTTGTATAGGATATCGTTTCTTTTCTTTTTTTCTGCTTTTCTATTTCCTTTTTTCTTTTTATTTTTTCTCTTTTTTTTTTGGAAATAGACTTTAGGATCCCTCATAAATGAAGTGGGTAAAGCAATGATGTTATGCAATGCAAAAGCATGGGATCAAGGTCCATATAATCTTAGTAGCATCTGTGCAATCTCTGGATAACTGATGTGAAGCCTCTGTATAAGTCAAATGTCACAGGATCAAAGGTCCGACGCCTTTTTAGAATACCAGAATATCAAGCACCAGGAGAATAGACCAAATAAAGGTCCGACCTCCAATATGATGAGCCAATGGTATGTAGGAGCCAAGGTTTCCTGTCCCACCCCAATCTCACGGGTATGTAGTCTAGACACGGACAAGTGGTCCCTAATGGTCACTAGGGTCTACAGTTCCCATGGGGTACAAAGTGTTTGAGGCAACAAGCGTGCCAGACACAGTGTTCCATGAAAGAACCTCGCCCAGTTGTGGTACCCCATGTCAAACTCGGTCATAGCAAGCGCTACGGGAGTCAACATGAGCATCCACGCTAATCCTATGTGTCACTGGCCTGGATAGTGGGCCTTTTACCTCACACAAACCCCCCACCTGCAAAACAAAGCAGAAAAATATGTGGCCCCCACGGGGACCCATAATATAGTCCAGATGCATGATGTGCAAGCGGAAATAAACATGATATGCAAGCATATATACAAGATGTAAACATATAAACAGAACAAAGAAACACCCAATAAAAGAAACAACAAACAAAGGCTAGGATCGACTTGCTTAGGTTTCCCCAGCAGAGTCGCCAACTGTCGCACGCTCGCGAAAAATGAACAGAGTCGCCACCAATATATTTATCCCATAAGGGAAAGGAATATCAGAAAACCTAACAAAGGAAGGAACAGGGTCTTGCGACCAGAGAATCAAGGTACGGGAGTCGGTTACGCGAGGGGAAGGTATTAGCACCCCTCGCGCCCATCGTACTCGATGGTATCCACCTATGTTTGTTTCTATCTAGAGGGTGTGTACTATGTCTATGTCTATATGCGAATGCATGCAAAAGAAATACGGGGAAAAGAAGGAATATTTACAAATGTGCTCGTTCAAGCCCCGCGACTTGATGCCTACGTATCCTTTTCAGGAATTAGAGCGCCGTAGTTCGGCTCCATAGTTTTGTTTGTTTTTGTGTTTTTTAGTTGGGCGGCGTTAACGCTCGCGCTCTTGCATAAGGGATCGACCTAGGATGCAGTAGAGCGGAGATAACAATGCCCTTAAGAGAAAGAGGTGAGAGAGAGACTTTGAGCGTTTCGAGGAAATCCCTTAAGCAAGGGAAACTCGAGTTACTCTTTGGTTGGTGTTTTTTAGAAGTTGGGAACTTACGCCTGAATGGGACCCTTAAGCAAGGGAGATCCAAGCACTCGAACATTCCCTTAAGCAAGGGACGTTTCAAGCTTCCATTCCCTTTTTAAGAATTTTCACTTTGATTATTAGTGTTTTAAGTGTTTTCTTTGTATCTTTTATGGGGATTTTAATCAAGCATTTATTAGATGTTTTATGTTGAAAAGAAAAGAAATGATGAAAGTGGGGGGACTAGCCTAAGTATTATCATGGTTTCTACCTAAGGTTAGGATTTAAAAGAAGCATGAAAAATAAAGCGCTAAGTATAATATTGAAAATAGCATGAAAAAGAACAAGTCAAAATATAGCACAAAAATGAATTAAAAGTACTATTATTTTTATGGTTTTTTTATGAGAGAAATTGAATTCTAATTCAAGCAAAAAGACTAAAACAATTAGCCTAAGAAACTAATATTTTTATATGGTTTTTATGAGAAAATTCTAAGACTAAAGTTAATCCAAAAAGTGGCCTAAAAATCTAACAAGTTTTATTGATTTTTATTACAATTTATTACCTAAAAATCTAACCAAAATGTATGATTATTGTGTTTTATCACTAAGAAAAATAATGCGAAAAAAACCATGTTAAAATCTAAATTCTAATATGAAATAAAATGGAGTCAGGGGGTAAAAAAATAAATTATGGGGGTGTACGTCAGCAAGGGGCGCAAGGCCCAAAGGAATTGGCCCAAGGATTGTTTTTGTTTTCATTTTTTATCAACAGAGTAATGATGGGCCTCAGGAGGGTATGTACACAGATTCGGCCCAGGGAATTGTTTTCAGATTTTTGTGTCAAAAAAAAAAGTGTGTTGCATTGGGCCCAAGGGGGAGATTCATGCAGCATTTCGGTACAGGCCTAATGTATCTATGGATTCAGATTATTCAAAAAAAATAAAAAATAAAAGGAAGAAAGCAATTAAATAAAATAAAGAAGAAGAAATTAGGTTTTAGAATTTGAGACCACTCACCTTCCTTCTTCTCCTCGCAAACGGAACGAAACGGCGGCACCTTGCCTTCTCCGCTGAACTCCGACGAAGCTACCACACAATCACCTTCGTCTCCGCCTCACAAACTTCTCTTGCCCTCCTTGTTCATCCCTCCGTCGTGAATCAAAAGGCACCGCGACGTTATCTCATCTTCCGTTCACAATCTCCCTCATCTCCGATCTATCCTCATCTTGACGCCGATGTTCTTGAATCAATTTCTTTCCCTGTGTTCTTGCGATGTGATGATGATTGACGTGTGTTGTTGTTGGTGTTTTTGCAGATTGAGGAACGATTAACGGAGTTTGAAGAAGGTTGAATCGTGATTGAGATGCGATGTGGAGTGATGAAGATCAAATCGTGCGATTGAGATGTGATACGAAGATGAGGTGGTTGCGTGCGTGACTATGCCGAAATTGGTTGAAGGCGGTGAAGACGGATCTTGCAGAGCAAGTCGATACTTTTCAGGTGAGTTTTCTTGTATGAGTCTCTGAATTTCTGTGTTCGACACTTCTTCTTCTTTCTCCTTCTTCTGTTGATTTTCTTCTCTTCTGAAGTTTTGTTTCTGTGAGTGTTGTTGTGAAGATGAGTGATGAAGGTTGGTGGAGGGAAGTGAAGGTGATGCAGTTTGTGTAGTTTGGATGATGATGAACGTGATGATGGACTTGCAGAGGGAGTTGAAGAGTGATTGAAGACGATTGCAGAGAAGAGGCTGAAGAAGTTGAAGATAGGGTGGCGATGGAGAATGATGTGATTGAGGATGAAGGTCGATGGATGGGAGAAGAGAAGTTGCAGAGTGAATTTGAGATGAAGGTGGAAGAAGTGTGTAAAATTGAGAGGTTGAAGAATTGTCTGTTATATAGATTGAGAGAGAGAGAGTTCAGTTAGAGTTTGAGCAATCTGGGCTGTTGATTTGATGAGAGTCTGTTAGGAAATGGAGGGTGGGATTTGAATCAGTTGGAGCTATTTAGAAATCTGTTATTTTCTGTTATGAACTTGGTTAGGTTGTTAGTTACATGTTGAAACTGAAATTATTTATGTGACTGTTTATTAGGGAAATTCTGTTAACACTGCTGTTAGAAGGTAATTGCCATTTTGTTAGTTTTGTAACTGATTTTTGGAGGTTGTTAGGGGTCTCTTTCTGTTAGTTGGTAGTTGGGTTAAGTGAGACTGAGTTAATTAGTTGCAAGTGTAAAGAGAAACTGTTAGGAGGCTAGGAATTGTTCTGATTTCTGTTGTGAAAGTTGACAGTTAGAGTTTAGGAATGTGCGTATAGCTGGTGCATAGCTTGATTTTTGTTTGGTAAATGTTAAACTTGTAATCTGATACAGCCTTTTTCTTTATGGTATATTTGCAGGTCAGGCTCTATTTTGAAGGTGGAATATGGGGCTGAAGTGAATCCCAAGTGCAGGCTGTAGTGCATGAGGAAAGGAAAATGAACTTGGGCTTGGGATTAGCTTAGTTTTTTTTTGGTATTATGCAGTTTGGTAATGTGGTGATGATGTGTAGTCTGTATGATAACTGCAGCATGAGAATGAATTTGAATTGGCAAGTAGGCATGAATCTGAACATGTATCACTTTTTAGAAATAGACTTAGGGATGTAAATCTTTATGTTTTTGCATCTCTTTTGTAATGGAATTGTAACTTGGAACTTGGATGAATGGGAATGATGTTTATGTTGGAAGTGTGAATATGTCATCAGGTTTTTGTAATGAATTTGGATCATGTAATGGGAATTTGGTTAGATGAAATTGATTCTGGGCATGGCTGACATGTACCTCTTGAAGCATACATGCTTCTCTTCTTTTTTTTTTTTTTAGTAAATTTGAAATCTCTCTCGAGGACAATGCAGCAAACCTTGAATGCATCTCTTAGTTACCAAACTTCTTTGATAAATGCTTTCAAATACCGGCTTGTAGTAATTTCTATGTCCATTGAAACTTGGTACTTTTACGATGTTTCGTGTCTCGAAAGACAAAATAAGATTTGAACAATTCTTCTAATATTGGAAACAAAGACTGTATTGTTCCAAGTATTCAAACTTTGCATCATTTTGCAACTATCTTTCTACCTTGTTCAAAATGTACCAAAATCCGTAACGTGGACAAACCAAGGAACAAATGCTTTATATCACTACACACCATGAAAGAATTCAAACATAGCCAATCTCCAATCAGCTTGGTGACTCATAGCCATTAAGAGATACATCTTGATTTAGAAGCTTTAAAGAAATCCTCGTATAACGGACCTTACTCCCATTTATTCTAATGAATATTGATGGAAAGATAGTCTTACGAGTTGAGGAGAATCCAAGTGCTACCACAGGTCACCCTCCATTGAAGTATCCTTAAGCATACAAAAAGAACCCTTTTCAATATCCTCGACCCCATGCCAAATGTTTTATTGATTAATGATGCATGATGAGTTAGATGACCTAATGGAAGGTATGTACATGAAATGCAAAGCTTAAGCCAGATGAAAGTAAAAGGGTAGGACAAATTTGGGGTATGACACCCCCCTTTCTAAGTGTTTTTCTATCCTTCACGCCTAACCTGTTGACCCCTAACCCTTTGAGGTTTCACTTTTGTTTCTTCGATGGCCATTGAAATATGTACCCAATAGGCTAAGCATCCATGTAATGTTAGACGCTGGCCTTAGGATCTAGAGGGGGGGTGAATATATCGTTCACAGTTTTACAGAGTTAAATGACTTTTCAGCGGAAGTGATTCTGAATCGACTCGCGTCTATTCCGAACCACTATCGAAACGATTGTATATGTGTTTAAAACCAGTCAAAAACTTGAGGTAAGTGATAAGAGTATACGTTGCAGAATCAAAGCGTTGCTCTTATTGAAAATCAGATTAACTTCTTGTATGATGGACAATGTTTGCAATGCAGTAAAAGTGATAGAAACAAATATACAAACACTTGGTGATAATGATCAAATTGACGGTGATTCAATATGTGATGGATTGTGATGTTTATATAAGTTCTTAATTCACAATCTTAACACTCGAATCGTTGATCAATTTGCTATTATAACCAAATATGAACAGAACGTAAATGAAAAAGTAAAAGCGACAAGAACACGATATTTGTTTAGGCAGTTCGTCGACCGTCCTCGCTACGACTACGTCTGCCCCCAATTCCAAACTGAAATTGGGTAATCTTTCATTAATGTTGAAAGTAGTATATACAAATAAGATAACAAAGCGATAAACCATAAACCAATTATGTCGATCCTTTGAATCTTCTTCCCTCTTAATCTTGAGTCAGATCAAGGTTATCCAAGAGCTTCACTTTGATCCCTTTCTGCAGTGTCTTCAATTCCCTCGAACCCTTGTTCTTCAATCTTCACACTCAGCCGGATCCTCGATGAAACCTCTTGATAAAAACCCCCAAGAAACACCTATCTTGGAGGACAAAACCCGCAGATTTTATTCACCAAAAACCCCACAAATCATCACCCACTAGGAATCTTCAATTCCGTTCCATGGATGTTATCGAACTCGATCACTAACCCTCAACGCAAGAATGATTATGTGTAATTGTGTTGGAGATGACGAAGAACGAAGATGAGAAGCCTTTGTGTATCTTTCAGTCGTTGGTGTTGATGAATAATTAACATGGAATGATATATATAGTTGCTGGTATGTTGGAGCAGAGAAAACACATAATTTGGGAAGTTTTCAGCAAATAGGTTGACCTACTTTAGTGCTTAGGTCGACCTAACAGAAGCAGAGTTGAAATTGTCCCAGTTAGGTTAACCTGTTAGGTTGGCCTAAAATCTGTTAGGTTGACCTGCTGAAGGTTTAGGTCGACCTAAGGTCAGTTAGGTTGACCTGTTGAAGGTTTAGGTCGACCTAAATGCAGTTGTTTCCAGTTAGGTCGACCTGTTGAAGGTTTAGGTCGACCTAAAGTCAGTTGAAATGCATTTTTGTGACTTTTCTTCAGTTTAGGTCGACCTAGGAGTGTGGGTAGGTCGACCTAACAGTGACATGTGTAAATCCCTTCAGTTTAGGTCGACCTAGGAGTGTGGGTAGGTCGACCTAACAGTGACCTTGTCAGTTTTGCTGAGTTTGCTCTGGTTTTGAGTCGTCCTAGGGCTTTGCTTGGTCGACCTAACAGATGCAATACCATTTTCTGAGTGATTTGAGCTTCGTAATCTTCCATTGTCTTGAGTCATTCATTTATGCTTTTGTATTTGGTTGCTTGTGATGTTTGCCATGAATCAAAAACTCATTTGTGAGTGTATGCTTGTTCTTACAAACTCCCCCTTTTTGATGATGGCAAACATTTGATTAAATGACGAAAGCTCCCCCAGTCTTGTATGCGTAAGCTCCCCCGTACTAAGCTCCCCCGCACTCTCAACTCATCTCCCCCTTTGACAACATCAAAAGAAACCAGGAGAATAGTAGAAGAGAATAACAAAATAATCTAAACAAAACAATGTCTTACATAACACAATAGTAAAGAAATAGAGCATAATATCCAAACATATTTAAAGGTACAAACCAAGCTTAAGTTCAAGTAATAAAAGACATAATAACATGACAGAAATGAGATGCAATGCAATGAAATGAACTAATGCAATGCTCGCTAACGTTTGCCCAAACATGTTAGATGTATGCTTATTCTACTATTTTTATGTCCAAACATGATATGTTATGAGTAATGATGAACAACATATACATGTAAATGAGATAGGTGGAGAAGCATATAAGAAGTCACTATAAACATGTTAATTGATAGCATATTATAGCATCAATGAAATTTTTGGAAGTGAACAACAAACATGTTACCACTTTCTCAATTATAGGTATCTCGTCATCATTTCGTAGAATGAAGTATATTCCTCTAGTCAATGTGGAATGATACTTGATGTGATGATGAACTACCTTCATACTGAGAGAGATGTTAGCTTGAGCGTAATCAATATATATAAAGTAAAGGAATAAAATTAAGAAAACAAACGCATTTAGCTCAAATTAGAGATATCTAATATCCCTAATTCCTTATGAATGTTGAAGAACTGCTCCGTTGCAAGAGGTTTGGTAAAGATGTCAGCTAGTTGCTTCTTGCTCTTCAAGTTTATGGCACTTGTGTTGTCGCACATGATAGGTATACGATCAAGCTTAATACCAAAGTCAAGAAGTTGTTGCTTGAGCCATAATATCTGCGCACAGCAGCTTCCAGCAGCTACATATTCTGCCTCAGCAGTAGATATGCAACTGATACTTGTTTCTTGCTATGCCAACTTATCAATGAATTTGAGAATAGATGACATGTTCCACTGGTTCTATTTCTATCGGATTTGGAGCCAGCAAAATCTGAGTCGAAGAATCCTACCAAATAACACTCATTTCCCTTCGGATACCATAGGCCATATGTAGGAGTTCCACGTAGATATCGCAGAATTCTTTTGACACCTTTTAAGTGAGATTCCTTTGGACAAGATTGATATCTTTCTCATCTTTGTCTAGGTTAGTATTTGTTGCCATAGGTGTGTCAATCTCCTTCGCTTCACTCATTCCAAATCTTTTGAGCAGCTCCATGAGACTCATCTCAAATTCACTCTGCATAAGCTTAGAAAATTCTTTGACAAGTTTTGCATTAGTCGACCCAAATATAATATCATCCATTTGGAATAGTTTGAAGTCTTTTGAACAAGCATAGGTAAGTAAGAGGCGAATAGCTTCGAGACGTGCTACAGGAGCGTATGTCTCTTCATAATCAATACCTTCCTATTGATTGTAACCTTGAGCAACTAATCTAGCTTTGTTTCTAGTGATAACTCCGTTTTCATCACGTTTGTTACAAAAAACCCATCTAGTACCGATTACTTGATGATCTCCCGGATGAGAGACAAAGTCCCAAACATCATTCCATTTAAATTGGTTTAATTCTTCTTGCATGGACATTAGCCAATGCTCATCAAGTAATGCGTCCTTCACGTTTTTCGGTTCAACTTGTGAAACAAAAGAAAAATGATGACAAAAGTTACTTATCTTGGAGCGTGTTGTCACGCCCTTTGAGATGTCCCCTATTATGTTGTCGATTGGATGATCTTTTACATTTGTCCTGGCCTTAGGAAGTTCTTCATTGTTTGAGATGCTTTCTTTTTCAACACTGTCATGAGACTCATCTTTCTCTTTCTTAGCATCTTCCTTTGCAACACTTTCACTTTCGTCTTCCTTATCTTTGACAATGTCTTCAATAGATGGGCCTACACTTCCTTTACCAAGTATAGCTCCCCGATTGTTGTCTCCATAGGTGACATACCCCTTTTTCTTTGCGTGGAACACAACAAAGAGTGATATGTCTCCCGTCATGTGTCTTGAACATCCGCTATCAAGGAACCACAACCTTTCGGCAATGTCAAGACACTTTTCCTGCAAAATTAATTTAGAGTGGAAGGTCCCCAATCTTCATTGGGTCCTAGGTGGTGAGTACAGAAATTGTTGCACTTAGGCAACCATTGAAATACTCCTTTAGGAACTAAAATCCTCCTAAATTTGCATTTTTCAATGGTATGTCCCTTTTTGCAACAATAGTGACAAGTAATATGATGAGAGTATGCTATTTTGCTAGTTGATACTTTTGGTACAAAAGTGTATTTACTATATAAAGGAGTATACGATCTTTTGAACTTATTTGGATCAACCGCAAAAGTCACTTTTGGTTGTAGAGCCTTATCTAATTTGGCCTTTAGATCTCTTACTTCTTTTTGCCAAATATGACATGTCTCACAACCAAACCATGATGTAGGATCTTCCTCAATTTTATCCTTTTGAATATCTAGCATAGATTGTTTCAAAGCTTCCATGTCCTTTTCGGTCTTCTCAACTTTTGATTCAAGATACGAAAAAAATTTCTTATTTGAGGCCAAAAGTTTGAAAGCTTCAATTGCATCTCTATGTAGTTCTTCAAAGGCTAATTTTAATTGAGCATGAGATACCTTATCTACAAGTTCAGGTTTAAGATGACTTACACGTTTCTTTTTCTTGTGTTGATGAGCCGTAAGACATTGGTTTGCCGATTCTTCTTCATCGCTTGATGAGTCTTCACTTGAGGAATCACTTTCCCATGCTATGTAGGCTCTTCTAGACTTGTTGTGACTTTTGCTTTGATTCTTGTCTTTCTCCTTTTTGAGATATGGACAATCCGGTTTGTAATGACCATCTTTGCCGCAATTGAAACAAGGGCCTTTGGATTTTCTTTTATTGTTATCATCTTGTTTGGACTTGTCTAATTGCTTCCTATGATTAATCAAGCTTTTTCCGGAGAGTTTTGCTCTATTTTTCTTTATGTACTTGTTGTATCTTCGCACAAACAGTCTCATTTCCTCATCATCGGAGTCTTCCTCATCACTAGTATCACTATCCTCTAGCTCTTGTCTTGAGGTCTTGGAGCTTGAAGCTTTTAGAGCTATTGACTTCTTCTCTACCTCTTTCTCCATGTTCTTCTCTTTCTTTGCCCTTTTCTCATGCATGTCAAGGCATTTAAGGTGTTGTTCATGTTCCTCTAGTTTACCAAAGAGAGTGGTAATGTCTAAGGTGTTTAGATCATTTGCTTCCTTTATTGCTGTAACCTTGGGTTGCCATTCCCTGTTCAAACATCTTAAGATTTTGTTAGTAGCAACTGCATTGGAAACAGGTCTATCAAGAGAATTTAAACGATTTTTCAAGTGAACGAATCTCTTCTGCATGTTTTTGATGGATTCACCATCTTCCATGTGGAAGAGTTCAAATTCTTGAGTTAACGTATTGATCCTAGCTAGTTTGAAATCATCCGTTCCCTCGTGGGCAACTTGCAATGTGTCCCACATAGCTTTAGCGGATCTACAATGGGAAACGCGATAGTATTCATCAACTCCTAGAGCTGAGATTAGAATGTTTCTCGCTTTCCAATCGTATGCATATCTCTTTTCATCTTCAGCATCCCAAGTATTTTCTGGTTTTGGAACAACTGCACCAGCTGCATTTGTCATGGTGATCTGAAAGGGACCATTGACAATAGCTGTCCAGATGTTCCTATCAATTGCATTGATGTAGACACACATACAATCCTTCCAATAGCCATAGTTTTCACCGTTGAAAACTGGAGCTCTATTGTGAGCCCCTTTAGGTCCGGAAGCCATCTTTCCAATAAGTGTTTCACGTAGCACGGAATAAACCAGAGCTCTTGATGCCACTTGTTAGACGCTGGCCTTAGGATCTAGAGGGGGGGTGAATAGATCGTTCACAGTTTTACGGAGTTAAACGACTTTTCAGCGGAAGTGATTCTGAATCGACTCGCGTCTATTCCGAACCACTATCGAAACGATAGTATATGTGTTTAAAACCAGTCAAAAACTTGAGGTAAGTGATAAGAGTATACGTTGCAGAATCAAAGCGTTGCTCTTATTGAAAATCAGATTAACTTCTTGTATGATGGACAATGTTTGCAATGCAGTAAAAGTGATAGAAACAAATATACAAACACTTGGTGATAATGATCAAATTGACGGTGATTCAATATGTGATGGATTGTGATGTTTATATAAGTTCTTAATTCACAATCTTAACACTCGAATCGTTGATCAATTTGCTATTATAACCAAATATGAACAGAACGTAAATGAAAAAGTAAAAGCGACAAGAACACGATATTTGTTTAGGAAGTTCATCGATCGTCCTCGCTACGACTACGTCTGCCCCCAATTCCAAACTGAAATTGGGTAATCTTTCATTAATGTTGAAAGTAGTATATACAAAGAAGATAACAAAGCGATAAACCATAAACCAATTATGTCGATCCTTTGAATCTTCTTCCCCCTTAATCTTGAGTCAGATCAAGGTTATCCAAGAGCTTCACTTTGATCCCTTTCTGCAGTGTCTTCAATTCCCTCGAACCCTTGTTCTTCAATCTTCACACTCAGCCGGATCCTCGATGAAACCTCTTGATAAAAACCCCCAAGAAACACCTATCTTGGAGGACAAAACCCGCAGATTTTATTCACCAAAAACCCCACAAATCTTCACCCACTAGGAATCTTCAATTCCGTTCCATGGACGTTATCGAACTCGATCACTAACCCTCAACGCAAGAATGATTATGTGTAATTGTGTTGGAGATGACGAAGAACGAAGATGAGAAGCCTTTGTGTATCTTTTAGTCGTTGGTGTTGATGAATAATTAACATGGAATGATATATATAGTTGCTGGTATGTTGGAGCAGAGAAAACACATAATTTGGGAAGTTTTCAGCAAATAGGTTGACCTACTTTAGTGCTTAGGTCGACCTAACAGAAGCAGAGTTGAAATTGTCCCAGTTAGGTTGACCTGTTAGGTTGGCCTAAAATCTGTTAGGTTGACCTGCTGA
Source organism: Vicia villosa (assembly GCF_029867415.1). NCBI lineage: Eukaryota > Viridiplantae > Streptophyta > Magnoliopsida > Fabales > Fabaceae > Vicia > Vicia villosa. The sequence continues at coordinate 78,772,390 of NC_081185.1, forward strand.
AGGTTTAGGTCGACCTAAAGTCAGTTAGGTTGACCTGTTGAAGGTTTAGGTCGACCTAAATGCAGTTGTTTCCAGTTAGGTCGACCTGTTGAAGGTTTAGGTCGACCTAAAGTCAGTTGAAATGCATTTTTGTGACTTTTCTTCAGTTTAGGTCGACCTAGGAGTGTGGGTAGGTCGACCTAACAGTGACATGTGTAAATCCCTTCAGTTTAGGTCGACCTAGGAGTGTGGGTAGGTCGACCTAACAGTGACCTTGTCAGTTTTGCTGAGTTTGCTCTGGTTTTGAGTCGTCCTAGGGCTTTGCTTGGTCGACCTAACAGATGCAATACCATTTTTTGAGTGATTTGAGCTTCATAATCTTCCATTGTCTTGAGTCATTCATTTATGCTTTTGTATTTGGTTGCTTGTGATGTTTGCCATGAATCAAAAACTCATTTGTGAGTGTATGCTTGTTCTTACATGTAATCTGTTAGGTCACCAAATTGTCCTGAATACCCGCTGTCAAAAAGTCGGTTGCCCATACCGTCAGAGTTTTTTCGTGGTGTGGGTAGTGAGAAATCGATGGTTGGTTGGTAGCACTAGGTACTTGAATCGGATTAGAAAAAGACAATGTTTCTTGTGGTGTGTTGAAGCCATATGTTTGTTGGGTGCTACTATGATGTGACATTTTCGGGATTAGTGGGTCGTTTGGGTTGTATTTGACAGGTTGGCCCAAGTTACGGCTAGGTTGAGATTTGGAGGGGCCCACATCAGGGTGTTGCTTGTATCGTCTTTGTTATTAGTATTGAGTTTGAGTATGTGGCTGGTATTGGTATTGGTCTTAGTACTGGGGTTGGGTGTTAGTTGATCGTTGTTGTCGTTGTTGTTGGTTGTAGGTATGTTGGCGTGGGTCGAGCAATTAGTACAGGTCGAACAAAAATAGATCAGGCGTGGTAATCGATCTATACCAAATGATATATTCTTGAGTTGGTTTCATTTCAAATGGGGCAACAGAGTATTGTAGGACATGTTGGTGACGCCACTTCCACATCTAACGCCATTTTAGAGCAAAGTCTTTCCAACTTTTGATATTCCATTGGTGGTTGACTCTACAGAGATGCATGCCGAACTGCAGTTTGACACGGTCACTATGGTGCATCTCCATAATATTGTACCGCATGATACCCATTTTTGCAGTCCAAAATGCTTCATCTTTGGGGCTTGGTTCATGTTGCATGCCTAGATATGTTCTCCAATAAATCTACAGCGGAAAAAAATAGACAATTAGATTATTTAGAAGATCGTTAATATTAATAATAAATTACTTAGAAGATGAATAATTTAGTTGTAATACATCCTCCGGCCGAATGAGATCCAAAAGTTGGCGATACATCAAGATATTTCCTCTAGGATTTTAGCTGTAATCCATCCCTATAACACATAACCTTAACCAAAAAGAGAGGAAACAAATTATTTACAGTTATTTTTAGAATAAAGTGAGTAAATTGAAATAGCGTTATAGGCTTACTTTGTTGCGTAAAGGAACATGTAGTGGTTGTTGTTCTCGAGGGCTAGTATCAGCATTCTCCACCAACCCCATACTTGGAGAAAGAAAGCGCATCCATAAAATGTACAAGTATCACACCCTCGTCTCACTCTATCATATCTTTGCCCAAAAATTTCTCGCATTGGGCATTGGCTTGTTGAACTGACCCATTAACAGCCTTATCCTCAATTAGGAGACCCAGCAACATGTGCACTTCCTCTAGTGTGACGGTACATTCACCAGTTGGAAGATGAAAAGTGTGGGGTTTGAGTCTCCATCGTTTTAATAATGCGAGTATAAATTTTAGATCAATTGTGTTGTTCGATATATTGATCACATGTCAAAAACTTACACAATGTAGATAAGGTACAATCCATATGTCGGGAGCAACATAACCATGTGAAGAACAACAAAATCTCGATGCATCCTAAAAAAACATAAATAAAATAATAAGCATAGTGGGTATGTTGATGATGAAATTGTGTATAAATATAGTGTATGAATAAAAACTTACATATGACTGAATGTTTGCTTTAGTTCCTCTGTGGCAATCACCCATCGTTAGAAGAAGATACATGTTTGAAAAATTGGAGACCTGTGTGAAGATGAAAATTGAAGAGATTGTTTGTGTGTAGATGAAAAATCATGTGAATGAGGTTAGTATTTATAGATGATTTGGTGGATAAAGATGAAGGTGCATGAAACACAAGAAAGAGGGTTTGAATTGGGTTTCAAGGTTTAAAATCAAATTCTTCCCAAGTCAAAAACACAAAAACGAAAATAAATAAAACAATTATTTTTATCCTGGTTCACTGTTAACGAAGTTACTTAAGTCCACCCGGGAAGGTGATTTCTCCTAATCAACAAGGACTCAATCCACTATAACCTAACTAATTACAGACACCACAACAAAGACCAACTGTCACTTATTGCAAACCACAAGACTAACAGTCAATGTCTTCTTGAGAATTCTCACTAAAGCCCTGGTCTCTCAATGAACTATCAACTCACAAGTAGAATACAAAGGTTGGTGTTTGCAAGGATGCTTCTTGAAAGCATATTACACAATTTTAATTACAATCAATTAACACAAAAGTGTTAAGCAAGTATTGAACAAAATCTCACTTGCTGCAAGCTAACGAATAAATGTTCACTTGCTTACAAAACTATACAAAGAATAATCAAAGATATTTGTGCAACGCTTCAACGTAGTTTTATAGTGCAGATCATTGTTGTCTTCAATCTTCCAATACCTCCTTTTGTATCCAAAAAGAATTTTGGTGGAGGGTAGAATTGGAATACTCAATTCGAGCTATTTTGTTCATGACAGTCAATGAGGGAGGGGTCGACAACATAGTACAGTAGTAGTATCTTTGCGTCACCCTATCCGGATAGTGGAAACATATGTACCTCATATTATTGCGTCAGATAAAACAATTTTGATCTTTATCTTATGATCTTCAGAAGCTTCTGGTAGTAGATGATGAAGCATTCTTAGAAGGATCAAAACTTGAGTCACCAGAACCTAAGTCATCAGAGTCTTCAGAATTTGTTCAATCAGAACCTCATATTCAGAGTCTTGAATACTTGGTCTTCAGAATCTCTTATCTTCACAAGCTTCAGAACTCATTCTTCTAGAACCTTGTCTTCAGAATCTTTAGTACTTGGACAGTAGAATCTCAAAGATAGAGGAGTCCCCAGAAGCTCTTCCACGAGAGTCACAATCAGAAGCTTTATCACTAGCATTTATCATAACCATTGTTATAGAAGTGTTATAGAACTTGAATGAGTCTTTGTAAACACAAATGGTTTCTTCTAGAGTTAGAGTGTGTTAAGCTCATAACCTGATGACATCACACGCCTTTTCTTCAGAGTCAGAATCTATTAATAAAAGCTACGCACTAGATAGAAATCATTAGAGTACTAAATTGTTTTCTAAGATATCATGTAATGTTATCTTCAAAACATAATATCATATGCAGAACCAAACCTTGTTCTTACAGAAACTGATACTTGCATGTATGATAAGTCACATCAATCAACTACATATGTGCGATGTGCCACCTAATGTAGGGGTGCATGCATGGGCTGATAGGCATAGGTGGCTGGTGTAGGCATGCATGCATGGGCTGATAGGCATAAGTTCCAGGTATAGGCGTGCATGCATGGGTTGATAGGCATAGGTGGAAGGTGTAGGTGTGCATGCATGGGGCTGATAGGCATAGGTTGAAGGTGCGTGAAATACAAGAAAGAGGGTTTGGATTAGGTTGCACCAAATATAATCTTTTTGCAACAAACAACTCAAAGCTAACAAGTGAACAAAAATATATGAACATAATTATTTTTATCCTGGTTCATTGTTAGCGTAGTTACTCAAGTCCATTCGCCAAGGTGATTTTGCCTTATCAACCAGAACTTAATCCATTATAACCAAACTGATTACAAACAACCACAGTAGGTCCGATCAACCTTGATGACAAGTCCAACAAGTTCGTTGATCCTTTTTTCCAAGTTACAGAAGATCACACTAAGTCAAATCAACCTTATGGACAACCACAATAAGTTCAGCTAATCCTTAATGTCAAGCTGAAGACAACCACAATAAGTCCGAACAACCTTGCCGACAACCTCAACAAGTCTGCTGATCCTTACAGCAAACCATAATGAGCGCAACCACCGTCTTCTTGAGAATTCTGACTACAACCAACGTTGATTTACAAAGATGTGTATACAGAGATGCTTCTAATTTACACAATGTTTAAGTACAACAAAACAAAAGTTTTGAAAGCAAGATATGAAGAAGATCTCATTGCTAAAAATACAAAACTATATGAATAATGTCTCAACAAAGTTTGTGCTGTGCTTTGGTGTAGTTTTGTAGAACTGATTAGTTGATTTCAAATTCTTCCAAGTCTTCCTTTTATAGCTGAAGAAATAGATCAGTTGGAGGGTGTTGTACAACAATTTTTGACCACTGAGATCCCACCCCATCTCAAATAGTAGGATCATCATCATTATTATTATTATCATGCATACATCATTTTCTAACCAAAAATATATTGTTGTTTGTTGCTTGTGTCCCAAGACAGGAGACTGAGCAAATTAGGGTTTTTAGGCCCACAAAGGAGTCCAAACATTCTCATATACCCAAGTGATTATCACCATCAAAATCAAAGCCCAAGGGTGGCTCAAATCAAAATCAATAACTTCCAAATTCATCTGGTGCACAAATTAGGGTTTTGACCTAATTCACCTAGAGTGTTGACTTTTTATCAGGACATAGCTCCATGGCTCAAACTATGCTAATCTTGAGTCAGATTGACTCGTCCTACATATTTATCTTATCCTATTTATTAATAAAAAATTTAAATACATTGAATAATAGGAAAAAAAATTAAATAACAATAATTTTTAAACTAATTACCTTAATAAATATTTTTTCTAAATATTTATCAAACTAACCAACTTTGGGTTTGAAAATACATGTACACGCCACCTCACATGGCGCGCCAACGTCATATAAAATGACGCCTAAGTGTAATGAGTTTAGGACACATCATTTTATATGCGCCTAAGTGTATTGTTATTTTTTATTTTTTTTAATTAATATTAAATATTTATTATAATAAAAAAGAAAATAAGGTACTTCTACTATTGAATTATAAAAAACCATTACATTTGATAAATAAGAAATACATATATTTTAATGTTTCGGTTTCACCGTAATGGTCATGGGTTCCGCACCGAGACGCTCACCTAACTCGTTGACCCCTTACCCTTTAAGGTTCCAGTTGTGTTTCACTAGATGGCCATTGGAATATCTCCTCAGTGCGCTCATCATTCATGGAATCTGTCAGGTCACCAAATTGTCTCGAATATCCGCTGTCAAAAAGTCGGTTGCCCATGTCGTCAAAGTTTTATCGTGGTGGGGGTAGTGGGGAATCGATGGTTGGTTGGTAGCACTAGGCACTTGAATTGGCTTAGAAAAAAGACTATGTTTCTTATGATGTGATGTTTGCGGGATTAGTGGGTCATTTAGGTTGTATTCAACAGGTTGGCCCGAGTAAGGGCTAGGTTGAGATCTGGAAAGGGCCGCATCGGGGTGTTGGTTGTACCGTCTTTGTTGTTAGTATTGAGTTTGAGTATGTGGTTGGTATTGGTATTGGTCTTGGTATTGAGGTTGGGTGTTAGTTGACTGTTGTCGTCGTTGGGTTGGTTGTAAGAGTGTTGGCGTGGGTCGAGCAAATAGTACGGGTCGGACACAAACGGATCAACCGTGGTAATCGATTTATACCAAATCATATATTCTTGTGTTTACAGGGATGCTTCTTGAAAGTAGATTATACAATTTTAATTACAATTAAATAACATAAAATTTTTAATCTAGTATCAAACAAAAGCTCACTTGTTGTAAGTTAACGAACAAAAGTTCACTTGCTTATAAAAATATACAAAGAATAATCAAAGATATTTATGCAGCGTTTCATCGTAGTTTTGTAGTGTAGCTTTTTGTTGTATTCAATCTTCCAAGTCTTCCTTTTATAGCCAAAAAGAAGTTTATTGGAGGGTAGAATTAGAATACTGAACTCGAACAATTTTGTTCACAACAGTTAATGAGGGAGTGGTCGACAACATAATACAGTAGTACCGTCCTTGCGCCACCCTATAAGAGTAGTGGAAACATATGTACCTCGTATTATTTCCTTACATAAACCACTTTTTATATTTATCTTCTAATCCTCAAAGGCTTTTGATAATAGATGATGAAGCATTCTTAGAAGGATCAAAACTTAAGTCAATAGAACCTAAGTAATCAGAGTCTTCAGATTTTGTTCAATCAGAACCTTGTCTATTAGTTTATTAGTTTTAAAAGAAAAAGTAGTTTTATTTATATTTGGAGTATAAATATAGTTTTTTTTTCAAATATACAAATATTTGGATCAACCATATATTTTCTGTATGTAAATATTAATTTTGTTTTTACGTTATTTATAAAAAAAATTATGCAATCATTTAGTTTTATAAATATCAATTAATAACATAGTATTTATAAATATTGTTTTAATCGTATAAATCTACTAACAATATAAGAAAAATAATGTCTCTGTTAATTACAATATAATCCTAAACAAATCTAAAGATTAACCATAATTTGGTGGCATAAAAGTCAATTAGACTGTTATTTATAGTTAATCAAAAAATAATTAAAAATATTCGAATCTCACATTTAATTTACCCAATAACTTAAATGCAGTCAATATTAATAAAAAAATAATTAGAAATATTCTAATTCACATTGAATGGACCGAATAACTTATTTTACTATAGATAATAAAAAAGCCGTTGAAGATCTTAAAAGTCACTTTTTAATTTTGTATATGCAAACAAAATCATTTTCATAAACGTTCTCTGTATCCTTTACTCTTTTCCTAAATTATTCCATCCTTTTTTATTTGCAACTCAAAATATTTAGGATTTATTCTCTACTTTTAACATTCATTTATCTTATAAACATTTACTCCCTCCGTTTTTTATTATAAGTCGTTTTAGACTTTTCACACAGATTAAGAAAAATAATAATTGTTGTATGAAAATGAGAAATTATGAAGGTTTTTACAAAATTATCCTTCATTAATGACATGTGGAAGATAAATTTATATAATTGAAAGGAGAGAGAATAATAAATATTTAAGGATATAATAAGAAAAATAGCATTAATTATTCATTGGAATTGTAAAGCGACTTATATTAAAATACAATTTTTTTCCAAAACAACTTATAATAAAAAACGGAGGGAGTATTTTTCAACCATTGTGTTTTGTTTTAGGTTTTCCTGAGTTTTACTTCTCTTCTTCATTCTGATATAAAACATTCTCCTCCTCCTCAAAGTTACTTCTCTCCTTCTGTGTTTTGTTTGTTATGGTTTTGATGAGTTTTCTTTTTCATTTTTTCTTCGGTTGTTTAGATCATGGGTCAAATGACATTGGAGAAATGGAAGAAAGTATTGGAGTCAGAATTTTATATTACAAATGATTCTAACAATATTTAAATATATTTGGTTTTCTAGTTTTTATGATTGGGATTTACTTTACACGTATGCTGTTTTTTAACTTTTCAAAACGGTGAAACTTGCCTATTCCAATAAATGGCATATTTCAATAAATTTATATTCCAAATCCTAATATTCTATATTTTTTAATAATGCTAATAAATTGTGTTTTTGAATTTTTCATAGCTACATATTTTTATCTATAGCATTTCCCTATAACATAATAATTAGAAGGAGTATAACTTTTGAAAATGGTCAATTTTGCATATTCCAATAAGTGAATTATTCCAATAAATGGCCTATTCCAATAAATTAATATTCCAAATTCTAATATTCTATATTTTTTAATCATGCTAATAAATTGTATTTTTGAAATTTTAGTAGGTACATATTTTTATCTATAATATATTTACTATATATAAAAACTAAAATATTTATATATTATTTTGTAATTTATCCTTCAAAAATTAATAAGATTTACCTTTAAATAATATATTATTTAATAATCTCTCCGTCCTTAATATATTTGTATTGGATGTGTAGTATATTATACTTACTAGTATAAGACCCGTGCGTCCGCACAGGTAATTCAAATCTGAAGATGAATAATGTATTGCATACGCATAAAAAAGAAGTTTAAAAACTCAAACGAAAAATGTTAAATTAAGATTCATATTACTTAATATAGATGTAATGAATCTATATATAGTAGCTATGTAAAATAAAAATATGTAAATGCAATAGTCATTCATATAAATAATAATTCGATAAGGCTAGGTTGTTGATGATATACAATTATTATTATAAAATCACTAATAACTGAAAATATTAAAAAAAATATATTTATCAAATCACCAACATGATAAATTTAATATGTTTAATAACTATAAATATTTGCATATATGACTAATAACTATAAATATTTATAAATATCAGTGATAATTATAAATGTTTATAATATTCTGTTGTTTAAATAAAAAAGATATTGTCGTGATAGTGTCCCGTAAAAATAATAAATGTATATTAATTATAAATATTTATAATTAGAGACCTATAAGACCTAGTTCAACTTAAATTCTTTAAAGAAAATAAATCACTTAATATAATTATTCTTTATAGAAGCTTTTGGTTTTTTAAAAATCATAAAATTCAAATTGAAGTATTATAGACTATAAATCTTTATATAGAAGTATGTCTCTATCCTTGCTTTTATTTTCACAAGATTATTTTATTTCTTCATTCCTTATAAAAAATACTATCTTGAATTCTCATAATTAATTTTTAAAGGTAACTCAAGTGAAGTGAGATTGTTACCTTTAAAAACAGCCCCTCAATTGATAACCACTGCAAATTAACACAACCCCTCAATCCCTATTATAACATGCAAATACAATCCAGTCAAAACAACTAACTCAAGTGAAGTGAGATTGTTGAACTTTAGGCCAAGCTTCTCCAATTTATTGAAGCTGGCCAAGCATGATACACGGGCAATTAAATAAACTGGGACATCTCTTAGTCATGCACTTGAAAAAATAATTCAAGATGATGTTACTAATCATGATGTAAATTCTTTCAATGATCAAAATTTACGTGCTATTAGTCTTCCTCTATCTGAACACCGGACTACAACTTGTTGTATGGCAACAGCATGTGATGCAAGTTACCAGACTCATTTGTGGCCTCTTAACTGAGGAGTGACACACGCAGGCTGTAGCAGCTTCAATCATTATAAACATTTCGTTTTTTTTAGTTCTTTTCCATTCTTGGATCCACCAAAGTTTTGAAGTCCTCAGTATCAAGTGCTTCAATCAATAGAGGTCGAGTCTTGAAATAAAGATAAGATACTATTTAAATCTAAGACCTATTCTTATTAACTTGTATTAGCAAAGAAGTGTTACTGAAAATGTGACTCACCCATTCAACCTGGGTCTCATCACCAAGTGGCTGAGAGGCTTCTACAGGAATATACATCAGACTTATCAGTCATTACAGCTAAAGTTACCCCTTTCAACACATTATGTTCGAAAACGACAACTCGAAGACCCCTAGCACACAAGGTAGTGGCAATGAAAATTCCAAGAGTACCTCCACACACTATCACATCATATGAACCTTGTGCTTTGTCAGCAAGATCAAATGTGGCAAACAAGCTTGGTATTGTAGAGACAACTTACCGAGGTTCTTGCACAACTGTAATATACAAATATTATCTTATAAGAAGTTACCAATAGAGAAGACATATAAATTGTCTCATTTCTAACCGAATATTAGCACCGAAACTTCATACTAAATATGTGTATGGTATCCGACACTGGCACATATAAACGCATGTGATTACATTCAATTAAATCATTTTCATATATTGTTATCAGTGTCGCCGTGTCAATATTAGGGTCAATGTGAGTGCTTCATAGATAGTAAGAAATCATTGAATGACATGAACTTTGTTGAGGTGAGCAAATGTTTACCATAGCTAATATAATCTTTTCAATGCTTGATATGAGTATGCTCCACCAACACCACCAACTTATCCACTCACTGAAACACTCTCCATTATCCTCTATAACAAATCAAATCTTGTCATATTCTTTAATATAGTGAAAACCAAAAAGCCATAACATAATAACACATATAACAACTGAAAAGGAATTTTAAAAAATATAAATTTTCAACAAATTATGATTAACATTCTAAGTTGACATCAACATCAAAATATGAATACTTTTCAATATTAGACAACACTAGTAAAACTATCCAAACAGGTGAATGGATTTATCCAAGAAAGAAAGGATAATTTCATGTAGATACAATTTAATCTAGTTACAAATATGTATAGGCTTTAGAGAGTGGTAGAATGAGGTTTTTTAACATAAATGTAGACAGTATTGTGTAAGACCTAGTCATAAAAGGTTATCAGTAACATAATAGTTTTATAATCTAGGACCCATATGTAAGTACAAATATAGTATTCTTATCTTTTAATAATATTTGACTTTGCTAGTTTGTATAAAAATATAATAAAGGTAAATGACTTAGGTGAAATGTGTCATACCCCAATTTTTGACCCTAAGATCATATATCATTCATATCCCAATCATTAATCAAGAGATTCACTTGGAAGTTTTGTTTGTGGTGTTGCACTCACCTCATCAATAAGAGGGACCGTCAAGCACCAATGATTGTTTATCTTGTATGCATATTATACTAATCCAAATACCAAAAATATTGTTTTGTTTCTTTGTAGGCTTTTGTTTTGTAGGTACCAAGCCAAGACATGCAATAAACAAGGCATTTTCCACATTTTGGATTGATGAAATCGATTTCCCTCTTGGGTAAATCGATTTCCCTACAGCAATTTTCAACAAAATCACATTCTGGGCAGCATGAAATCGATTTCCCTCCTGGGAAAATCGATTTCCCTAGTGTATTTTGCGTCAAATTCTCTTCTGGAACAGAGTGAAATCGATTTCACTCCTGGGGGAAATCGATTTCCTTAAGGCGAAATTCAAAAAAAATAGAGAGGGAAGCTTGATTTGATTTTGGCACCTATTTTCTTTGACCATTTTTGTCATTTTACCAATTTCCCACCTCACCAAAATAATTCCCTTCATTAATTCCATTTTAACCTCATTTTACCATTTTTTACCATTTAAATGCCACTTTAATCACCAATTAAACTCAAGTTAATTAACTAAGAGCAAATGACCAAATTGCCACTATTCTTGCTCTCATCCTATAAATAGAGACCACTACTCTCTCATTTCTCAAGCTTTGAGAGCCAGAAAACCCCTTGCAATTTCTCTTCTCATCCCTACCAAATTCACCAAAGCTCTTTGTTCTTTCATAAAGTTTGTGAGTCACACCTTGAACCTCACAAACTTTGAGCTAAACTACCATCCATTTCACTCTTTTTTCTTCAATTGTTGAGAGATCAAGATTTGTGTTGGTGATTCTTGAAGTAGATCTATGTTTTGTTCAAGATTTGGTAATTTTCTTCATCTTTATTCATCCATCATAATGTGATTCTTTTGTACTTTTTCAAGTTTGATTACCATCATGGGGAAAAGCTCGAAGACTTTGTCGAGTAAAAGAATGTGCCAAGTTTAGTCAATCTGGGGCAGCTACGTCGAGATTTGACAAATCTCTCCAAAAATCTGTTGATCTGGGGCAGATTATTCCAAAGTCTTCATGATGCCAAGGATCTCTATGAACCTTTTGAGGTAGTTTCCTTTCATAGACCATGTAGTCTGGGGCAAGTTGTGAATCAGAAGTTACCTTGATCACCTCATTAGCTTGAAGTACAAAGGTTGTTGCCATGATTAGTCCAGAGTATGTCACTCTCTACCAAGAAGTTTTGAGACAACGGTTGACTGTTGGGTTTTCTTTCTCACCTTGTGTTGAGTTTTGAACTAAAATCCCCCGAATGTTAACTTGTTTGCTTTGATGTTAACTTCTTATTTCCTCTGCAAGTTCGGAATGGTGATTTTCTCCAAAGAAATTTTCTCTGATTCCCCATAATAGAGCTTGATGTGTTGTCCAATCTTTTTGTTAAGAAGAAGATGATCTGTAAATTCCTCGCAAAGATTGATAATCCCCACTGAGTTTGTTCCTCGTGGAAGAATTTTGCTTTGGTGTTCCTCCTCAGCTCATTTGTCAGGATGGAATTAATTCCCAGTTGAGTTTATTCCTCAAGGGGCAAATCTTTGTTTGACCATTTCTATCCAGTTTGTTCTTGGAGTTGAATTTTGGTCTCTTGTAATACCTTTTGAACCTCTCTAGGTTGGGAAACCTAGATTGAGAAGGCATTTATTTTGCACCTCTTAAGGATTATGCTTTCCTCAACAACGGAAAATTCATTTGTGATTGATGTTCTTATCAGATATTGAAAGGCTTATTTCCCAGCAGTGTTGTCATTGCACTCGTTGGAATTTGTACTTGAAAGCAAGGGGCAGGTTTTTTCCTCAGCATGTTTTGTTGACAACAAATACAAGCCTCTTTATTTGAGCAAGTTTGTATGTCTTCACATATCAATCTTATCTTCAAAGCAAGTGATAATCTCTCAGGCTTTATGAACTTCTTGATTCCCAAATGGAAGAAGCTCAGCAAATGGTAAGTCGCTTCAGTATAAGTGACAGTTTGCAGTCAAGTGGAAGAAGCTCAGCAAATGGTAAGTCGCTTCAGTATAAGTGACAGTTTGCAGTCAAGTGGAAGAAGCTCAGCAAATGGTAAGTCGCTTCAGTATAAGTGACAGTTTGCAGTCAAGTGGAAGAAGCTCAGCAAATGGTAAGTCGCTTCAGTATAAGTGACAGTTTGCAGTCAAGCAGAAAAAGCTCACTTTCCTTGAAAATCCCCACTGAATTTGTTTCTAGGTGGATAACATGTTTCAGTTATTCTGTTCAGATGTCTGCGAACAGAAAACTAGTGGGTTCCTCTCTCACTTAGTCCAGTCTTTTTGGCAGTTTCTTTCCATTTGGTCATGGATTGAATTTTGGTTGCTGGACGATGAATATTGAGATTATGCATTTGTGTTTGCATCCTCAAATCATTGAAAAAAGTATTATTGATTGCTCTTCACCGTCATTGGTACAATGGGGCATCTCTTCATACCTTCAGTGGAACGTTGTTATGTGTTATCGTCAGTGGTACGGCGGTACATCTCTTTCATCGTCAGTGGTACGTCGATGTATTTCTCTTCAATACCTTCAATGGAACGTTGGTATGTGTTATCGTTAGTGGTACGGCGATACATCTCTTTCTACCTCCAGTGGGACGTTGGTAGTTCACCTTCAGTGGAACGTTGGTATGTGTTATCGTCAGTGGTACGGCGATACATCTCTTTCTACCTCCAGTGGGACGTTGGTAGTTCACCTTCAGTGGAACGTGGTTGTATTTTGTTATCTTCATCGTCAATGGTACGTCGATGTATTTCTCTTCAATACCTTCAGTGGAACGTTGGTATGTGTTATCGTTAGTGGTACGGCGATACATCTCTTTCTACCTCCAGTGGGACGTTGGTAGTTCACCTTCAGTGGAATGTTGGTGTATTTTGTTATCTTCATCGTCAGTGGTACGTCGATGTATTTTTCTTCAATACCTTCAGTGGAACGTTGGTATGTGTTATCGTTAGTGGTACGGCGATACATCTCTTTCTACCTCCAGTGGGACGTTGGTAGTTCACCTTCAGTGGAACGTTGGTGTATTTTGTTATCTTCATCGTCAGTGGTACGTCGATGTATTTTTCTTCAATACCTTCAGTGGAACGTTGGTATATGTTATCGTTAGTGGTACGGCGATACATCTCTTTCTACCTCCAGTGGAACGTTGGTAGTTCACCTTCAGTGGAACGTTGGTGTATTTTGTTATCTTCATCGTCAGTGGTACGTCGATGTATTTCTCTTCAATACCTTCAGTGGAACGTTGGTATGTGTTATCGTTAGTGGTAAGGCGATACATCTCTTTCTACCTCCAGTGGGACGTTGGTAGTTCACCTTCAGTGGAACGTTGGTGTATTTTGTTATCTTCATCGTCAGTGGTACGTCGATGTATTTTTCTTCAATACCTTCAGTGGAACGTTGGTATATGTTATCGTTAGTGGTACGGCGATACATCTCTTTCTACCTCCAATGGAACGTTGGTAGTTCACCTTCAGTGGAACGTTGGTGTATTTTGTTATCTTCATCGTCAGTGGCACGTCAATGTATTTCTCTTCAATACCTTCAGTGGAACGTTGGTATGTGTTATCGTTAGTGGCACGGCGATACATCTCTTTCTACCTCCAGTGGGACGTTGGTAGTTCACCTTCAGTGGAACGTTGGTGTATTTTGTTATCTTCATCGTCAGTGGTACGTCGATGTATTTTTCTTCAATACCTTCAGTGGAACGTTGGTATCTGTTATCGTTAGTGGTACGGCGATACATCTCTTTCTACATCCAGTGGGACGTTGGTAGTTCACCTTCAGTGGAACGTTGGTGTATTTTGTTATCTTCATCGTCAGTGGTACGTCGATGTATTTTTCTTCAATACCTTCAGTGGAACGTTGGTGTATTTTGTTACCTTCATCGTCAGTGGTACGTCGATGAATTATCTCTTTTTATATCATCAGTGGTACGGTGGTATATCTCTTCATATCTTCAGTGGGACGTTGGTAGTTCACCTTCAGTGGAACGTGGGTGTGTTTTGTTATCTTCATCGTCAGTGGTACGTCGATGCATTTCTATTCATATCATCAGTGGAACGATGGTGTGTTCTCTGTTAACGAAGGATAGGTATTCTGATTCCCTAGTGAAAGAGGATGCATATTTCTCATCCCCAGTGAAAGAGGATGTCCCCTTTTCTCACCCTAGTGAAAGGTGATGCTTTGACCTCTCTGGTGCGAAATGCTTTCCTCAGTGAAGTTTCTTTTCCCAGCAAAGTTTCGTCTCCCCAACAGATTCTTATCTTCCCCAGTGGAATTCTTCCCAAAAAGACATTTTGTGTTCCCAGTGGATTTCCTTTGCATCCCCAGTGTTGCTATGTTTCATCATCATCATATGCAATCATCTTACCTCCGGATCGAAGAAACTTAAATAGGGGCATCTGTCATACCCCAATTTTTGACCCTAAGATCATATATCATTCATATCCCAATCATTAATCAAGAGCTTCACTTGGAAGTTTTGTTTGTGGTGTTGCACTCACCTCATCAATAAGAGGGACCATCAAGCACCAATGATTGTTTATCTTGTATGCATATTATACTAACCCAAATACCAATAATATTGTTTTGTTTCTTTGTAGGCTTTTGTTTTGTAGGTACCAAGCCAAGACATGCAATAAACAAGGCATTTTCCACATTTTGGATTGATGAAATCGATTTCCCTCTTGGGTAAATCGATTTCCCTACAGCAATTTTCAACAAAATCACATTCTGGGCAGCATGAAATCGATTTCCCTCCTGGGCAAATCGATTTCCCTAGTGTATTTTGCACCAAATTCTCTTCTGGAACAGAGTGAAATCGATTTCACTCTTGGGGGAAATCGATTTCCTTAAGGCAAAATTCAAAAAAAATAGAGAGGGAAGCTTGATTTGATTTTGGCACCTATTTTCTTTGACCATTTTTGTCATTTTACCAATTTCTCACCTCACCAAAATAATTCCCTTCATTAATTCCATTTTAACCTCATTTTACCATTTTTTACCATTTAAATGCCACTTTAGTCACCAATTAAACACAAGTTAATTAACTAAGAGCAAATGACCAAATTGCCACTACTCTTGCTCTCATCCTATAAATAGAGGCCACTACTCTCTCATTTCTCAAGCTTTGAGAGCCAAAAAACCCCTTGCAATTTCTCTTCTCATCCCTACCAAATTCACCAAAGCTCTTTGTTCTTTCATAAAGTTTGTGAGTCACACCTTGAACCTCACAAACTTTGAGCTAAACTACCATCCATTTCACTCTTTTTTCTTCAATTGTTGAGAGATCAAGATTTGTGTTGGTGATTCTTGAAGTAGATCTAAGTTTTGTTCAAGATTTGGTAATTTTCTTCATCTTTATTCATCCATCATAATGTGATTCTTTTGTGCTTGTGTGTGATGCATCTTTGATGCTATATTGGTCCTATTTGATGGAAAATTCGTGCTCCAATGGATATGTGATCATAAGGTGTTTGTATATTTGTTAAAATCAAGTTTCATGCCTTTAAATGATGTTTTTGCTGAAATTTACACTGATGAAATCGATTTCCTTAAGGCTGAAGTCGATTTCCTGCTGTACGTAACTTGTTTTTTTTGAAAACTGCACTATGGAAATCGATTTCCTCCTGCATGAAATCGATTTCCTGCTGGCAGAATGTGGTTTTTTGCCTTTTTTATGCTTGTTTTGGTTTCCTTCTTCCTCCACTTCATTAATATCATTGGATCTAGGATGTTGATAGGTTTGAAATGACCAAATCCATAATATTAGATGAATGATATTAATGATAGTGTGAGTTTATTATCTTTTATGTTTTTTATCTTCTTCTCCTCTTTTTCTTTTGATCGATGAAAGTCTTAATACTTTGAGAATTCTTATGGATTCTTAGTAAAGACTAGATCGTTACCTATTTTCTTTTCGTGCGGTATTGCTTTCGGAGAATGATCTACATATCATTTCTCTCGCATGCATTAGCACATAAAGTTTTGACCGGCCTCGTTGTAGGGTGATTTCTACATAAATCACTTGGCGATCTGCTTAACATAGCGCAATATTTCGTGTCCCGAATCAAAAAAAAAGATCAAAATATGGAAGAGAATTGTATGCGGTTGATTTAAGACTTATGGAGGTTTATCGTGTAGTCGCTATGATTTTATCAAGCTTCTGATAAATGTCCATTGAATTTAAATCCGAGAACATCCTTCACTCACCATCGATCTTCATTACTAACTTTGATAACATACTTGACAAGTTTCAAGATGGTTATCTTTAACATCTAACAACTAACTTTAATTTCTGCAATTTATTATACCGCTCTTTATATTTCTCGCTTTATCGCTTTATTTTATCATTTCATCATATTTACATTCCGCTATTTTTCCTTTGTCCATTTGGACGTTTATATTTCCGCTATTTTCTCTTTGTCCATTTGGACACTATGTTTATGTTTCCGCCATTTTCTTTTTGTCCACTTGGACCATACTTTACTTTTATGCTAAAACACTAATAAATAACAAAAATCTAAAAAAACACTTAAGGCTCTCTTTTGGACTATTTGTTACTATCCCTAGCATTTTGGAGATTCGGACTTATGGACTTAGTACCTCTGGATCCTTATGATATTGTTCTCTGTTGTTATTCTGTCTGTCTGGCATTGGATTGTTGTCTGTTTGTATGTGCGGGTATTTCCTTGAAAGCCCTTGATGGTTAATTCCAAGGCATTGATATAAGGATTTTACCCGAAAACAGCTGTTACTCTGCCCAATTTTCGTCAGAATTTTAATGTGCTTAATGCAAAGTGGTGCTAAGATAATAAGTTCATCTGGATCCCCAAGTGATAATGTGTTGGTTTAGTATTGATATTCCAAAGGATGGGAAATCTACCTTGATTCACAATTTCAAGTATTGGCTTCTTATTTCGGTTAGACCGTTCTTTTCCTTAGCTTTTAGTTTACGCAATAGGATAGCCTCTTCATCTCCTCCCACTTCTTAAATTTTCAAAATCTTCTCCTTTTTTCAAAATATTCTTATGTTTGCAAATCTTTTCAAAACCTTTTTCTTAAAAAATATCTTTTGTCCTTAGTGGCTTTTTCTTCAAAGTTTAGACACTATTAATTGTCGAAACGAGTGGTTATACCTCACGATTTTGAAATTGATTGATATAATGAGATCTTTTCCGCGTGAGAGAGCTAGTGGCATACTCGTTGATTTTATCCGAGTTGGAGCCCTTCTTTCGTTTGCGATGCAAAGAACTCATTTGTTCTCATGCTCAAGATCAATGGCTGAGTATTTCTCTCCAATGACGATAAAGTGTTTATTCGTTTTTAAAACGTTTTTCCCTTTAAGCGGAACTACATTAGCTTTGACTTCTCCATTGCACCGAGGAGGTATGTAGGCACAAAGCTTAACGCTTTGCCGAGCTTATTTTAAAAATAAAACAAACCCCTTTTTTAGCACACACGACACAGATTTTCAAAAAGGTTCCTGTTGAATACCACAGATATGAGGGGTGCTTAAAACATTCCCCTCATATAATCAACACCCGAACCTGAGTTCTCTTTCTTGTTTTAAAAACAAAACTTTGGGTTTTTCGTTCTTTTCCCTTTTCCTTTGAAAAAATAAAGCGCGGTGGCGATTTCAAACGAAATATTGATTCGAGTCAATCCTATGGCTTCGATATCAGATTTTCCCCGCTACAAAATGCTAGATTAGCTTAATATGTTTTTAGTTTGTGTAATGATGTACTATCAAGGTAAACGTGTTTAGTGAGACTTAAAGTTATTAAGTTAAGTTTACTGTCTCTTGCTATCCTGTGATTTTAAGTTCAATCAACTATAAAGGCTTACAAAAAATCAATAAAAAAAACATAATTATAGTCAATAGCAGCAACCATAGTTAATAATAGAAAAACATATTTTAAATCTAGCTAACAAATATAGAAGCTAGTCACCAAAACATGTTCATAATAGCAAATCCTAAACTTATATACTATTTTTTAGTAGAAAATATTCATGAAAGGAGAATAAAAATATTTTTAAAACAGCCTAGTCAAGAAAAGCAAAAGATGTTAACAGACTGTATTGGACCCTCTCTGTCAAGCTTTTATT
This sequence comes from Vicia villosa, assembly GCF_029867415.1. Taxonomy (NCBI): domain Eukaryota; kingdom Viridiplantae; phylum Streptophyta; class Magnoliopsida; order Fabales; family Fabaceae; genus Vicia; species Vicia villosa. The sequence goes on from NC_081185.1 coordinate 78,791,246, forward strand.
CAGAATCAATGCATACTCTAAATTATCCTATCTGCATACTCCTTCAATAGCAGCAACCATAATTGAAAATACTATTACATACCTTATATGTGTCTTAACAATTTAAAGACACATTTCAGAAACTCTATGGTTGCACTGCTCAGCCTCACACTCTGCAAAATGATTTCAAACAAAGTAAAGTTTTGCAGATCAGGATTTTCTAGTTTAATAGGAATGGTAAAGATTGAAATTCACACATGATCCATCTGAATATATTTATCATACTATAGTAGTACAAAAATGATTGAAAAACATAAGACAAAAACCACTCAGCCTATGAGGTTTGGAAACTTTGAAGCATATAGAGAAGGCAAGGAAGAAAGAAGAGAAATGAACTTTGATCCCATTATGTCGGAACTAAACTTTAATCCCATTGTGTCTTGTCCATATGAAATGCAACAACGTATGGCTTCACATGGCTATAATTACAAGGGTAAATATTTACCAGCGAGTAAGAAACAAATCTCACAATGAGAAAGTCGTAATCAAAAAACTTGATAGCTACTGAAAGCAACTACTCAAATAGAAAATGCAACCATGTTAAATAAGATAATGTAAGCAACCATGTAAAATAAGATAATGTAAGCAAAAATGGAAAATAATTGTAACACAGCACAAAACTTTACACAAACACTTGGTGTTCAAAATAACGATTATATCAAATATAGAGTGCAAAAGCATACATCATCTTATACTCTTGCAAAGTAGACAAGAAAGCAGCATGAGGACCTCAGATGAATCAATTGCTAAAGTAGATTTATGGACATTCTTCGGAAACCAAAATCAGAGAAGAGGGCAAATCAAAGTAGACAAGAAAGCAGCGTGAAGACCTCAGATGAATCAATTGCTAAAGTAGCTTTATGGACATTCTTCGAAAAATAGAATCAGAGAAGAAGGCGAATCATACATAAAAACAAAGAAGGCATAAGGGCTTTTTAGGATCCTTAGAAGCTTTCTTCCCGTTCCAACGCCTTTATGTTTCAATCTCTAAAACAAAGAATAATACGAAACAAAAATCTAACATGTTCATTAAAAATCCCGTGAGATGAGGATTACGAATATGGAATTGGTTTTTTATTGGAGGCGGTGGTGGCCATAGATATGAGGAAGAAAGAGGGTGAAGAAGAAGGTGTTAGGGTTTGAGGGTGGAAAGAGAGGGAAGAAAGAGAACGCGGGAGAGAGAGAATAAGGAAAAGTGTGGAAAGAGTGGGTAATTGAAACTTGAATAAAGTGAAAGAAATTGTTTAACCGGTTAAAAGACAAAACTGTTAAACCCAATGAATATTAAGAAGCATCCAAAAGAAATATGAAAAGGGAGTGCCACTTGGACGAATGGCTAAATGTGTTTGGTTGGAATAAAGCTTTGATTTAGCAAATTAAAAAAAGGGCATTGTTAAGGGCAATTTTATTTTTCATTAAGGGTATTTTAGGGTGTTTAGTGGCATGTCTTATTATTAGTTAGGTAGTTGATGAAATATAATATTACTAGTGGGATACTTGTGCGTCCGCACTGGTACAGTTTGGATCGTGTATCTGTCACCAATTTGTCATGGAATTTCAAACAAATTATAAAATATCAAACTATTCATTGATAAAAGAAAAAAAAATCGGATAGAAGATTTACAGAGAAATTAAATTGAAAACAGATGAGAAGTTAATTTGAAAACAATTTGAAAGATTAATTGAAAATAGTTTGAAAGATTGATTGAAAACAGTTAGAAATTTGATTGAAAACAGTTCAATTTTGATCGGAAACAAAGTTGAAGTTTGATTGAAAACTGTTTGAAGTGTGATTGAAAATAATTTAAGAGTTTGAAAATAGAAGAATTGAAGTTTGGGGCTTATACCTCAGAAGAGGGGCCCAAGGGTCTAAGAGCAATTTCACCGGGAATAATGCCCCTCTTAGTACCAGAGTTTTGTTTTGAAAAACAAATGAAAATAGAGGATGATAAGGCTTGGGGCTTATACCTAATAAGAGGGGCCGAAAGGTCTAAGAGTTGTTTCACCGGAAACAATGCCCCTCTTAGTACCCTAGATTTAAAACAGATGAAAAGATTTGTATAGAAAATAAGGTTTTAAAACAGACGAGTATGTACAAAGGATTAGGGCTTATAGTCAGGGAGAGACCCAAATGATTTTTTATTCCTGTTTATGAAAACAATTGAAGGAATATGATTTGGAAGAGGGGGGAATGGGACTTATACTCAAGAAGAAGCCCAAATGATTTTTGAATGAAAAGATTGATCATTGATTGAGAGATGCAGGGTTTTGTTGACGGAACACTCGGATCGTTTATTTATTAGAGAGTTTGAAGAAAACAATTTTAGAAGACAAGATGAAAATAATTAAGGTAAGAAACAATGTTTAAACTTAATTAGAACCTAAAAGATTAGGGTTTAATCACAAAATTATTTACAATTGATTAGGATTTTGAAAATCCAATGAAAACTATAGTTTTAAAGTATTTAAAATACTTAAAAATTATCACTTTTAAACCTAATAAAAATATATTAAATAAATAATTTTGTGATTTTTTTCAATATTCATAAAATAGATATGATAAATGAATAATGTGCAATAAATCAATTGAAATTGATTAAATTTGATAGGTTAATGATTGGAATAGCTTCTTGGGACCTCAAGGATGCTAATGGAGTGCCTATTTCACCTTGGACACCTCTGAATTGTCCTACTCGATCACTCTTGCAAGAGCTTGATGTGAGAATGGAGGATGATGAACTTGCACTTACAGAAGTGTTGCAGGCATCTGGATAGCTTCCTTATACCTGTTGTACTCCAATTTTCGACTACTGAGATCCCACCCTATTTTAAATAGTAGGATCATCATCATCATCATCATTACCATCATACATACATCATTTGCTAACCATAATATCAAAAAAATTATTGTTTGTTGCTTGTGTTCTAAGACAGGAGACTAGTCAAGAGGAGACTAGGAAAGTTAGGGTTTTGAGGCCCACAATGAAGTTCAAAAATTCTCATATGTTCAAATGATTCTCCCATCAATATCAAATCCCAAGGATGGCCCAATTCAAGATCAACGACTTTCAAACTCATTTGGTGCCCAAATTAGGGTTTTGACCTAATTCACCTAGAGAGTTGACTTTTAATCAGGACATAGCTCCATGGCTCAAACTATGATTCAAGGGTCTCCAAATCAACATTATAATCCATTCACATCATTCATTTGAAGAGGAGAATTGGATTCATGTAGAATCCACAAATTGCAGTTCATCTGGAAAAAGTCAACTGTGTGGGTCAACCTTTGACTTTTGAGGAAATTGGTCAATCATGGACTTTTGATGATCAAAATCATCAACATATGATTATTGAAGTCATTTGATCAAGGAAAATCAAGAAAATCAAAAAGTCAAGAAAAATCAAAATTAGGGTTTTAAGTGAATTTGACCTTATTTTGGGAACTTCAAATTTCACCTACAAACTCAAAAATCTCCCAACATGAAAGTTGTAGATTTCGATCAAACAAAAATTTTTGTCAGTTATAGCATTTCTTCAAAAAATGATTAATTTGAGAGATATTGGATTAAGAAGTTTATGTTCAAAAAACTTAGAGAAATTTTAAGTGTTTTAACATGAATTTCTTCCTACTTTGTGACCATTTTTCACCATGATCCAAAAGGAGTTTGAGAAAACTTTTAAAAAGTGGATTGAAGTATGTTTCAAGGGCTTTCCAAAGAGACCATTAGCATGGAATTTCATTACTTGAGCTATGAGATATGATTTTACAAAGAGAGCACCATGACACTTGAATTCAAGCCATGGAAGTGAAGAACAAATTTGAATTTTGATTCAAATCTGAAGAATCTTCAAAGTACAGGTCCTCTAACTTGTTTAACACCCCATAATCAGAAGATTACACTCTCTTTTGAGCATGATCCAATTGATTCAAGCATTGTCCATTGAAGTTATCCATTTCAAGACTAAAGTTAACACTTCCATTTCGGAAAAGCATTGCTTTTTGCTTTGTCAATGCATTGAGCTCCCAAACTTGTTCCAATCTGATCACAGGCAACCCTAAAGCTCATGCACAACATGTTTAAAGTTTCTAAACACTCCAAGCATGCTTGTACCTTCCATTGAAACCATAAATTTCTCATTTCTTCATGAATAAGCAATGTGGTACAACTCTCACATGTGATCTCCAAATTCTGAGATTCCATCACCCACAAACCCTAATTTTGGCCTACAAATAGAGGGAATTGCTCTTGGTATCAACCACGCCAGAATTCTCCAAGTGACCATTCAACTTGAAATTCTCCTTCTTTCTAACTTTGTATTTTTCAAGTCATTTTGAGTTCCATAAGTTCTGGGTGTCAACTAAGCTTTCCAACAACTTCTAATCATCATTTAGAAGCTGTACATCATCTCCACCACCTTCCAAACCACCCCTAGCCAAAAATCACCTTCAAACTTCCATTTAAGAACTTTTTGAAGCCTTAACCTTCCAAATCTCAATCCAAACATACATTGGCCAAATTATCACTTCAAACACCCTCCCTACTTCATATTGAAGCAATCCCAATCCTTCTTTTAGACCTGCAACCACTCTAACAACAACTTTCATTTTTACATACTCCACTTGCATTTGAAGTTGTGTTAAGCTATATAATCCATTTCAATCCAAACCAATCATCCAAATACCTCATATATTAGTTATAGAAGCTATCCATATCATTTGATAGCATCTGTAACCCCTCCATAACCATTCACCATTGTTGCTAGACTGAGTTGAAGGAGTTATCGGGTTTGGAGCTCCAAGCACTTCCAGTCCATTCTAATCATTCAGGTAGCATCCTCAGGTCTTAAGGAAGCTATTTGGATCATTACAACACGTCTGCAACACCTCTAACAAGGAGATCGATCTTCATTTTTAGAGGTCAAATTCTGAACTCAAACTCATTGATAGATGTGTCGTTCTAAGTGAAACTCCATACCATTGTGTTTAGAATTATTTAAGAATTAAAAGCCCTCTGGTTTCATTAATTTATTCACAATGTTGACCATTTAATTTGATTTAGAAAAATTAGGGTTCTTAGATTTTTTTCCAAAAATTCATGAGTTTTAAGTTGAATAAATGAATGATGTTTACATGGTTAGATTTGTGATGATGTGCTGAGCATTTTACACTTTTGTTTTGTTAAAATTGATTAAGATTTTAAGAAGTTTGAATTTGGAGCCATTGTTGTTGTTGTCGTTGCTGAGTGAAGAAGATGAAGTGAGAAAATTCCATTTTTAAAACTTAGTTTATTTTATATTGATTGCAAGTTGTTTCAATAGTGAATACATCGTTATAGCTGAGTTGGTAATGTGTGTGTATGCATCGAACCCGAACCCCCTTGCCCCAGACCTTTTGCTCCTTTTATTTTTAAGCATTTTCCAACTTGTTTTGATATGTAATGATTTGAATACGCCCAATGACAAACTCATGCACTTATCCCAATTGGCTAAGTTTTGAGTTGCAAGTGTGAGGGCCTAAGTTCAAACCCCACCAAGGCCAAAACCGTATTTTTTATCACTTGTTTATTTCAATTTTTACCAACATTGAAAAATCATTTAAAATAATAAAATTAATCTTTTTAACTAGATTTTTTTGTGTTGTTTAATTATGTTGTCTATTTTTATATTATTATTAAAAATCCAAAAAATATTATTTATTTTATCACTTAAAAATTAATTAAAAACAAGTCTTTTTCTATTTGTTTAAAAATACAAAAAAGATCATTTTCCTTTTGATATTTTCTTCAAATAAATTGTTAATATTTTTATGAGTATTATTCTAGGGTTAGGTCAATGTCCCTTGGTTATATCATGTGACACATGTAACATCCCGATTTTATTAGCTATTTTTATTAATTAGTGTGATTTAGTGTTTTTAATAATTGTTTGTTTTAATTAATTATTATGTGGCATATTGATTATTTAAATATTTAAATATATGTGTCATTGTGTTATTTTGTTAATAGAGCTATTAAGGAGATGATGCGTTATTGGGCCTAATTAGTAAAATAAGGTGTTGGGTAATAACTTAGTTAAGCCCAAAATTAGAGAGAAGTGATAGTAAGAGTTAGGTCATTTCATTTTTCATAACTTTGGCAAGAGGAATAGGAGAGAGTAGGGGGTTGAAGAGTGATGAATTGTGAAATGTATTCTTATTGTGTTGCATTTCCCATTATTATGTTTATCTATAATAATTTGAATTCTCACACTTCTGTTTGAATGATGTTCATCGTGACATCGTGCAGCTTCAAACGAGTAGTAGCTTGTCCGAGGACATAGCCGAGGAGCTTTGGTTTTGTCTTTGATTAGGTAGAGAGTCAAATGCTCTGGTCATGTAACACTTGGGTGGGTGTTTTGAACTCATGTTTTGGATTATTTGGATGTTGTTATCTCATCTTATTTGATATGATGTTGGGATATGTTGTTAAAGGCTATGTTGCCTAGATTTTAATTTGTTTTAACATAATTAGATATGTTATTTGAAGTTGGTAGATGAATATAGTATGAGATATATTCATTTAAACATTTGAGTTATAATTCTTTCGCGTGCGATATGCATATTTTATGAAAGCATGAGATTTTCAAATTGTGTTACGGTATGATTAGTGCATGTTAGGTATGTTTGTTTTAGGTTTTTATTGTGATGAAAATAACATGTGACGCCTCTTTGTTTGTATGAATTACTTTACTCTGTGATTAATATGTTATATTTGGGGTTAGAAAAGGGGTGTTACAACACATGTTATCACACACACACACACACACTTGAGGCATCCATTGATTGATTACTTAAAGTTGCTGTTGAAAAATCTAAAGGAATGGGAATGGTATTGACTAAAATAGTCAAGGTACTCAATATATTTTCCAAATCTGTTTTGGTTTGTGCTTAGTATTGTTAAAGTTTTGCACTTGTTTTCAAAATGGTTTTGTATTGTTAAAGCTCAAACTTTTTAAACTCAACCCTTGGTTTTGTATTGTTAAAGCTCAACCAACCCCTTTCTTTTAAAAACCTTGGTACTAAGAGGAGAATTATTCCCGGTGAAACTACTCTTAGTCTATTGACCTTTTATTTTTAAAGCTTGGTCCCTTTTTATTAAACTTGTTAAGTATTGTTAAAGCTTAACATTTTAAAAGCCCGTTGAGTATTGTTAAAGCTCAAAACCCAAAAATATTTTGGCCACTTTGGCCCCTTTTATTTTCCTTTTAAGAGGAACTACAAAAGCTCTGACTTCCCTTTTCTTAAAAGGGGTATGTAGGCCTAAGATGCGGCGTCTTATCGAGGCCATAATTTAGATCAGTTTTTTTTTTATGGTGAATTTAAAACATAAAAATACTGAAACACTAGAGCGACATTGAGTTGAATTGAGTATATCCAAATCCAACCATGAGATTGTTTATAGTCCTGGTTATCCTATGATCCTATCCATCTCATTTTTTATAGTACTTGTTATCCAATTTAATACATTAAATAAGTAATGTATTTAGAATATATATATATATATATATATATATATATATATATATATATATATATATATATATATATATATATATATATATATATATATATATATATATATATATATATATATAATAGACATTAATTAATAAAAAATATAATTTAATTATTTTAAAATTAGAAATTTTAATACATTTTTCTTAAAAATACCAATATTTAAGAATTTACCTTTAAAATAGAATCTTAACTACAGAGTTTAAAAATTAAAAGTTTATTATTAAAACTAATATTTTTGACATTATTTTAAAAAAAAAATTTATATTTAAGATATATATATATATATATATATATATATATATATATATATATATATATATATATATATATATATATATATATATATATGATATTCAATAAATTTAAAAAATTAATATATCATCTAAATAAAACTAAAGGAAATACTAACTTATTTATTTATGATTCTCTTATAAAAAAGTTAATATATGTAAAACATGAAAAGTATAGTAATATGAGTCAGGTTAAGTTTTTCATCTAATCCTATTAATTAAAAATAGTAATTTTCAAATACATTGAATAACTAATTTATCTAAATAATATATAAATTAAATATATGTTATTAATGAATTCAAATACATTGTCAGAAATCGTTTAGTTGGTACAACAGTTATCTATTTCCGAGTGGAAGTGGGATCGTATTTTTATGGATTTTGTTTCGGGTTTGCCGAGAACGTCGAGTAATTGTGAAGCGATTTGGATTATTATGGATAGACGGATAAATGTGTTCATTTTATTCCGATGAGGATGGATTATTTGATGGAAAGACTTGCTAAGTTGTACATCGAGAGGATTGTGTGTTTGCATGGTATTCCGTCAAGTATTGTTTTAGATAGAGCTCCGAGGTTTTCTTCTGGATTTTAAAGAGATTTGCGGAGTGATTTGAGATTAGAAGAGAAGGATGAATGAAGGATTTGTACCTGGGGTTAGATGCTTGAGGAGAATTTTCGAGGACAAAAATCTTTTAAGTGGGGGAGAGTTGTAACATCCCGATTTTATTAGCTATTTATTTAATTAGTTCTATTTGGTGTTTTACCAAGTATTCATGTTATTTAATTATTTAGTATGATATTATTTAATTTGAGTTTTGTGCTAATTAGATTAATTGAATTATTAGTAAAATTATGAGATATTAGTTAATGCGTCTAATTAAATAGAAAGAGTAGTTGGTGGGTTAAGCCCAATATCATAAAATAGAATTAGTAGAGATTTGTGAGAGAAAATGTAATACCCCGACTCCCTAACACCGGTTAATTATCATTTAATTGGTTAAAAGGTAATTAGAGGGCACGTTGGTATTATTCTAAGTAAGAAAGTAGCATGTGTATCTATGGAATAAGTTGGGATAAAGAGTTTAGTAGAGAAATGCAAAGGAGCTAGTTGAAATCAAACTAAATGGCATTGTTGTAAATAAGGTTAAGTTGGAGGGCATAATGGACATTGGACTTTAATTGCATGAGCTTAAGTGTTGTTTGGCTTACAAATCAGATTTTTATGATTGAAGTGGAGTAAGAGAAGCTTATGTTCTTCCTCATCACCTTCATTTTCGCAACCTTTTGGCAGTCCTCACTAAACTGATCATAACTCTCTGCTCACAGCTCCGATTGAGATAATTCTTGAAGTTTTGGAAAGCTAACGAAATTCTCTTCGATTTGGTATACTAATTCGCATTCATAGGTGTTGTATTGAAGGAGATATGTGAGTTTAAAGTTGGATGATGCATGCTGAAATGAGTTATAGAGGGGTTACGGGTTTGGTGAGCTTGGAGATGAAGCTTTGGCTATGGTGGAAGTCCAATGGCAGCAAGAACGTCCTTCTAACCTCCATTTTAGCAAGGTGAGTCCTTAGATAGTAACTTTGGGGATTTGCATGTAAGGGTTTGTATTTGGGGTTTTGGGATTTGAGAGATATTCATAGAATCATGATGCTTAATATGTTTTGGTGCTCATTGTCTATAGTATGTGATTTAATTGATCAAATATATGTTCTAGTGGTGCTATTGTATGTTATACACTGTTGAAATATGATAGGATTCGTAATTGGGTGATTGAGCAACCTAAAAATGAGATAGGATGCTTTTAGAACCCTTAAAAATGCAGAAAAATCGATTCTGCTACAGGGTATTCGGTTACGGGTCTTTGGGTAATCGATTACGCTGTTAAAAATGCAATTTTGGGCTGTTTTTAGTGCCAGTAATCGGTTACTGAGTTTGGGTAATCGGTTACCCTGGGCGTAGAGGAAAAAAAATCAGCAAACTTCGGAAATTCATAACTTTTGCGTCGTAAGTCCGTTTCGCGCAAACTTTATATCGTTGGAAAGCTAGCGACGTGTACTTTCTAATTAAATTGGTCCCCAAGCCAAAATATTAACTTATCACGATAATTTATGTCTTTCAGATTGTTATTAATTATTATATCATGCATTAAGTAGAATGTTTATTTCTGTTACGAATATTATATCCATGTTTGAGATGATATGCAACTATGTGATGTGCATGAAATCCTGTTGATACCGTCGTTTTGGTTAAACGATCGGCTTTAATTGTATTGTGTTATTGACGCTTGTTATGCGTGTGGTATGCTAGAATCGAAGTGGTCCAATACCGGGTGGTAAGACACCATTGTGTATGGACTAGTTTCCAAAGATACCATTGCGATGTACCTGCGGGGTCTTTCAGGGCGTTTCCCAAAGGCGTAATACATTGGCGTTCTTGGTATGATTTACACACCTGAGCTATCATTGCGATGTACCTGCGGGGGCATTAATTCCACATGTCTCTCAGCACCCAGATCAAGTGAAATGATAACAAATTGATCAAGAGTAATATCATTACTATGATAAAACCTATCCGCGGAGTAACAATTCCGTAGCGCCAGCCAGTTAAGATTGCCATTCAAGTAAACACCATGATTCTCACTCGGAAGAGTTAACCGGAGAGGACCAACCGGAAAATCTTGAATACCTCTCCAAACATTATCAGCCACACTAAAAACTCTTACCTCTGTTCTCAATTGAGTTTCAGTTTCAGTGTCACCAATTTCTTCGTCACCACCAATCACTCGTAAAGCGGCTACTTTATAATTATCAGTTAAACTATCATAACCAAATGCATAACTAGAGAAGAAATAACGATGCTTGCTTTAATCCTTAAAATGGCCTAATTTCTTAGATAAAGTATTTGTAGCTGGATTATAGAAATTGAGCCTGCAATCTCTATAACTATCAGTGAAACTATCATAATGAGCAAAACAGAGCAATCCGTTACAAGAACCAACCAACCAGTAATGGATAGTGTCCAACAATGGATGGAAAGGCTTCTCCCAAACGGTGATCAGAGGATTGTCGAGAAAATTGTTGATAGGGAGAGTGAAAAAACGGAAATCTGCTACAGATTTTCCTGAGATGAGTGTGAGTTTAGGGTTTCGAGCGGATCGACGAAGATGCATTTTGATAAAGGTGGGATCGGAAATGAGGGAGTTGAAGAACTTACTAACGCTTTCCATTTGAATGAGAGATTTGACGGGAAGGAAGGAAAGGACTTCTGCCATGATTTCGTCGGGGAGGATTGGTGGCGACGACGGCGAGCTGGGCGGACGGCGGGTTTGAGAGGGAGGGAGATCCATTTTCAGGTGGGCGGAGGGACGGAGTTGGAGACTCGATGGATTAAAAGTTCGATAGTTGTACTGTGTGTGCTGTGCCTGTACCACCTTTGTCTTCTTTTCTTCTTCTTTATAGTAAATTTTTTTAATGTTCTAGAATGAAAATAATTTAAAATATTGAAGTTAGTTGGATACTTATCCAATATTCATTCATTCATAGAATGTTATCTCACTTTCCTATAATAATTTATTTACTTTTAGATATAAAAATATTGAACATTAGACAAACATTGAATCAATTCCATCCCCATAATATCTTTTTATATTCCTAATCTCATTTATAGAAAAGTTACCTTGTTTATAGATTGAATACATAATGCATCTAGACATATATACTATATACATGGATTACTAAACAAATTTAATAAGTAAATTATTTTGTAAATCATATAATATAATAAAGTAAAATAAATTTTATGTATGATTACTATTTTTAAAGTTTCTATTAATAGTAAAATTATATATATACTAGATACATGGATTACTAAACAAATTTATTAATAGTAAAATTATATATATATATATATATATATATATATATATATATATATATATATATATATATATATATATATATATATATATATATATATATATATATATATATATATATATATATATATATATATATATATATATATACTAGATACATGGATTACTAAACAAATTTATTAAGTAAATTCTATTGTAAATCATATAATATAATAAAGTAAAATATATTTTATGGCATTTGTTGTTATATTTGTACGATTACTATTTTTAAAGTTTCTACTAATAGTAAAATTATATATATATATATATATATATATATATATATATATATATATATATATATATATATATATATATATATATATATATATATATATATATATATATATATACTAGATACATGGATTATTAAACAAATTTATTAAGTAAATTATTTTGTAAATCAAATAATATAATAAAGTAAAATATATTTTAGGGATAGTTTGTCATTTGTTGTTATATTTGTATGATTACTATTTTTAAAGTTTCTACTAATAGTAAAATTATTATAAATAAATAGTCAACATTTATTATTTATTTTAAATTTTTATTCATAGAATATAAACTTTTCTCCTTCATAGAATATAAATTTATGAAATTGACTTTTAGTAAAACTTTGAATTTTCAATATCAGTAATACATATATTGGGTATACACATTATTCAGTTTTATATTTATTTTATTTTTCTATTTAGATTTACATTTTGCCAGGGACATAACTCCTAGTAAAACTGAAAAAAATTTATTTTTGCGAGGGACTTGATAAAAGGGACAAAATTTAGCGAGGGGATAGACCCCTAGCAAATTATGGACAACATTTAGCACGGAGAATGACCCCTAACAATTTGGCGATGTTTAATGCCTCTCGAAAAACGATTTGCGACCCCCTGTTTTTCTAGGGGAACATTCCCCTCGCAAATTTTATATTTGTGAGAAATTTTTGCCACTAGTGAGGGGTTAATCCCCTGGCAAGTTCTGTGTTTTCTTGTAGTGTTTATCATTAATATTAATCAATTAATTTAATATAATAAAACTTTTTACATTTTTGAATTTATTTAAATGAATTTACAAAGTTATTATATCTTCTAAATAAAACTAAAGGAAATACTAATTTAATTATTTATAATTCTAAAATAAAAAATTTATTAACATATATAAATAATGAACATTATAGTAACTTGAGTGAAATTGAGTTTTTCATCTTATCTTAATAGATGACCCGTGCATCCGCACGGATAAGATCATATTTAAAAGAATAAAAAAGGCAATACCTAAATAAGAGTGTGAAAAATTTCTTTGAAAATCACATTTGTTGTTCACTACATTTGCTGCTAGCTATAAAATGGCGGTTTCCTATTAACCTCCATACAAACCGCCGTAACATACTTAGGAGGTAACGTCGGTGTCGGTTATATTTTCTAATTAATGACAATTCTAACCCATAATTCACTAATTTGTAAAGAATAAATAAAAAATTATGTACTTTATAACCGCCCTAATTTTCATGCTTTTCAACAAAAATAACAGCGCGTCCAGCCAGGAGTTTATATATAACGAGTCAACCACAATATATATAAGAAACAATTTTCAATATAATACCAAATGTATTTCAATATATATTCTGAGTATATTTGTCATTGTTAGAAAAACACAATTATAGGGGTCAAGTATTTTGTTGCCACAAATTTATAAAATACATAGTTCATTTCACACCTAGCAAGAGAGACTTATTTTGATACACTCATACACATGAACAATGCGAAACTCCAACACTTTTCAAAGCTCCCTTCTGATAAGCCGGAGTAAAGTCGTACCTGCTCCCACCAAGCTTTGCTTCTCTTGAATTAAGGCATTATAGATCTCATTGAAATCCGTCTGCACTTCCACCTTCATGATTCCCTTGCTCTGGACCATTTAATGCCTTTAAAGATTCCCCATAGATCATACATAAATTCTTTGGCTCCTCCAATACCAAAGCAAGTAACAAGTTGTATCAATAC